>NW_007249826.1:0-70476 GCF_000164805.1 Carlito syrichta | reverse complement strand
GCGGCCACTGCACTCCAGTCTGGGCGACAGAGTGATACTCCAACTCAAAAAAAAAAAAATTAAAACTCTGGATTTTTAGCACCCCCCCAACGTATACATATTAAGAATATCAGAAAAAGAGAAAAAAAGGGGCAGAAAGAATATTTGAAGACATAATGCCAGCAATCTTTCCAAATTTGATGAAAACCATTTATCTATACATCCAAGAAACACAACAAACTCCAAATAAGATAAAATTTAAAAGATCCACACTTTGACACATCATAGCTAAACTTTCAAAAGTCAAACGGAGAATACTGAAAGCAGCAAGAGAGAAGCAACCCACTGCTAACAAAAAATCCTCAATAAGATGTTTTATCTGATTTCTCATTAAAAGCCATGGACACCAGAAGGCAGTGGGAAGACTCATTCAATGTCCTGAAAAAATAAGATTGTCAGCTAAGAATTCGAAATTCGGCAAAACAAATCTTTGCATATGAAGAAAAAATTAATACCTTTCCAGATAAACAAAATCAGAGCGAATATGTGCTAGCAGATCTTATCTATGAGAAATACTAACAAGAGTGCTTCAGGCTGAAATGAAAGAACAATAGACAGTACTTGAATCTACATAAAGAAATTAAGAGTACTGTTAAAAGTAACTACGTAGGCAAATATTAAAATATATATATAAATGTATAATATAAAAGACAATTTGAATGTATATTTATTTGTGACTCTTTTCTTCTATCTGATTTAAAAGACAACTGCATAAAGCAAAAATTTAAAATCCATGTTAATTGGCATTCAGTGTAGAAAGGTGTAATATGTGTAATAATAGCACAAAGGAAGGGGATGGATAGAGCTATATAGGAGCAAAATTTTGATAAACTTGAAATTAAGTTAGTATTAACCCAAACCAGATTGTTATGAATGAAGATATTTTTTGTAATCCCCAAGGCAAACACTAAGAAAATATCTAAAAAGTATTTAGAAAAAGAAACATCAGAGGAATTAAAAGGGCACTGTAGAAAATATCTATTTAATAAAAGAAAGCAGAGAAGGCAGTAATTAAGGAATCAAAAAACAAAAAAACCCTTAATATAGTCAGAAAAAAAATTGTAAAATGACAGCCATAAATCCTGCCTTATCAGCAACTGCATTAATTGTAAATGTATTCAACACTCCAATCATATGGCAGAAAGTGGTAGAATGAAAAAAATAAATAAATCTCTTCCGTATGACAAAGATTTTTAAAAAACTAAATATCTCTTGAAAATTATTACCAGTTATTAAACATTCTTCTCATTCAGCAAAAAAGAAAGTAAGTATTCATTTCAACTTATCTTCTGATTCAAGGTGGCCAATTTAATACCAAGCAGATTTATTTTGTTTTTCATGCCCAATCTGGGCAAACTAAACAAAAGGTGTAACCTAATTTTAAGTTGTTTTTACTAAATTTATAAGTAAAATGATACTTAATCTCATCCTTAATCACTATCTTTTATGTATATCTAAGCATGTAGTTTTTTATAATATCTAGGTAAGCCCCATCTGTCAGTGAAGCACATTCATAGATTAATGGATCTTGCATAATACTGTGGCACTGATTTCACTATTACTGCAGAAGTTCTGACCTCTCATAATATAAAAGTAAAACAACTTTTTAAAATGATTGTGTAGACCCATTCTTTTACCACAGGACTGAGTACAACAAAAAAGGCAATTTGGCCGGCCTTTCCATTATCTAGGCCTACTTTTAGTAGGATGGTAAAGAAAGTCAGCATTCTCTGACTACAAGGAAAAGGTGATTTCACATTTACAAAATAAGCGGTTATTTCATTCATATAACTAGTGGATGTTGAAATGCATCATGTAAATACTGAAATGTACATATCCTTCAGGTAAAACAAACTGTTTTACCAGAATTATAACATAGTACATTTTAAAGTAGATAATATTACCTCTGATCTTCATTTATTAAATCTATAACTTTTCAAAAATTCTTTTCATTTCAAAATAAATAAATTACTGTATCCTCTGCTAGTAATAGTAAACATGATCCTAATTCTGTAAGTAGGCTTCTATAGCATATGGCCAACAATAATCTTTGTACCACTTACTAGGGTTTTGACAGGGCAAAGAAAAAGGTTTCAGGTCAAAAAATGTCTAAACTACTATAATTTAAAGGTAAATAATAAAGACAGATTTAAAAGGACATAAATCTGGGTAAACATTTTATAAATACTGATACCTTCTCATGCTGATTTATTAATTTGCTTAGCGAGTTTATTCTAAGCATTAAAATTAATAACGAAATTAGCATAACATATGCAAAATACCTAAAAGAACTAAACGAACTTAACACAGTAGTATAGCCAATGAACAAAAAAACAGATTCAAGAAGACTTGTGATCAAATTCAGCTCTACCATTTAGTTTTAATACAACCTTAGATAAGTTTGCTCACTTGGAGACTTAGAGGCCTTGTCTATAAAATGGGAAAAATGCCACTACCAAAAAGTAGGGGTTGGAATTCAATTTAAAAAAATGCATACAAGGTTCAGCATGATGCTAGGCACAAAGATTTCTATAATTCTTACCAAAAGAAGATGGAATATTACACTAAAAAAGAATGCATCAGGAATTCTACATAGATCAGAGGCAACAAAATAACACAGTGTGCAAAAAAGTCATTTAATTATTCCAGGCTCTAAAGCAAATGGTTTGAACTAGATGATCTCTAAGGAATTCTGAGTTTCTGAAATTCAAGAGCTCTACCATAAATTAATACCCAAAAGTGCTAGGATATACCTGGCTACAGTATATTTTGGATACACTGAATCTAAAATTTTTCACAACAAATAGCCAAGAGGACAAATTCTAAGAATACCAGATAAAACAAACAGACAATGTGCATCACTAACCTGAAAAAATTGATATACTTTGAGTGATAACTACATTTTTAGGAATCAACTTTTAAAAATTACCAGAGTTAAGCACAAATATTTAATGTTAATTTCAATGAAAAAAAACTTAATTACAATTTTACTAACTGACAATGAAATAACTCATAACCATTACAACTCAAGTTCTCAAAAGAAAATCATGATGTAGAAACCACTCACAATGTATTTATGAGTGACGTCGTCAAACATAAAACAGTTCATAATTTTGTTTTAAAAATGTTTGTAAAAGAAAACAGACTGAAAGAAAAGCCACCAAAATGTTAGCAAGAATTACCTCCAATTAATGGAAATAGAACAACTGTTTTCTTGGTTTCTTTTTTTGAGTCAGGGTCTCACTCCTGTCACCCAGACTGGAGTGCAGTGGCATAATACTGGATCACCACAGCCTTAAACTCCTGGGCTCTAGTGATACTCAGCCTCAGCCTTCCAAGTAGCTGGGACTACAGGTATACGCTACAATGCCAAGCTTCCGCGCCCCCGCCACACACACACACACACACACACAGAGAGAGAGAGAGAAAAGGACTCACTATATTGCCCTGGCTGGTCTTGAATTCCTGGGGTCAAGCAATCCTCCTTTCTCAGCTTTCCAAAGTGCTAGGATTACAGGCATGAGTTACAGTACCCAGCCAAGGTAACTGTTTTTTATTCCTTTTATAGAATTGTTTTATTTCCCAATTTTCTACTAGAGTCAACTACAATGTCTGCAATTTAAAAAGCTATAAAACATCCATTTATGATTAAATTTAAAAACTCTAAGCAAACCAGGAGTTAATAAGAACTTTCTCCATTGGATCAAAATGGTATCTACAAAACACCTATAGCTAACAACTCAATGGTAAAAGACTACATAGCTTCTCTGCAAAAAGGAGGAACAATGCAAGAATGTCTGCTATGATCCATCCGACTTGTCCTATTCAACATAACTGGAGGTCGTAGCCAGTGCAATGAGACAAGAAAAGGCAAACAGGTGGGAAAATATGAAATAGAACTGTTTCTATTGGCAGATAGTATTATTGTCTACATAGAATGAATCTATAAAAGCTACCAGAACTAATTAATGAGGTCAATAAGGTTGTAAATTTAAGGTCACTATTAAAATATCAATTTATATAAGTAATTTGAAATTAAAACATTTTTAAAGGTTACCATTTACAACAACACAAAATAATGTGAAACACTTAGACACAAACATAACAAAATACGAACATTTTTTATGCTAAAAGCTTTAAAGCATTTAGAGAACTCAAAAATCTAAATAAATGGAGAAAGTTACTGTATTAATGAATTAGAAAACAATATTAAGATGTCAATTCTTCAGCCTAGACAACATAAGAGAGATCTTGTCTCTACAAAATAAAAAAAATTTGCTGGACATGGTGACACCTGCCTGTAGTCCCAGCTACTCTCAGGCTAAAGTGGAAGGATTGCCTGAGCACAGGAGGTCAAGGGTGTGGCAAGCCATGGCCATGCCACTGCACTACAGCATGAGTAGCAGAGTGAGATCCTGACTCCCTCACAAAAAAATTATCTCTAAATTTATCTATAACTTTAATGCAATCTCAATTAAAATCCCACAATGCTTTCATACAGAAATAGACACGGTGATTCTAAAAAATACATGTTAAGAAAAGAAGCTAGAATGCTTCTTTCTTTAGAATGATTCAGAAAAATAACACCAAAATTAGAGGACTCAGGCATCTTAGTTTCAAGACATACTATAAAGCTATGGTAATAAAGACTTCAGTTTTGGCCAAAGGAGAAACAATAGAACATTGGAACAGAATAGAGTGTAGAAAAAGATACACACATACACAAAAATTAACTGATTTTTGACCAAGGTGCCAAGGAAATTTAATGAAGGATAGAAAGAATAGTATTTTCAACAAATAGTGCTGCAGACCTTGTGCATTAATACACAGAGAGAGAGAGAAACATGACCCCTATTTCACACCGTGTGTGTGTGTCTGTGTGTATGTGTCTGTGTGTACACATAATTGAACATAATGGATCACAGATCTTAATGTAAAATCTAAAAGCTATAAAAGTCCTAGAAAAAATAACATAAGAAAAAGTATTTGCAACTTTGAGTTAGGTAAGATTTCTGGGACACAAAGGCACAAAAAATTTAAAGAACTGATAAACTGGATTTTATCAAAATTTAAAACCTATGCTCTTTGAAAGACACTGTTAAGAAAATGAAAAACAAACCACAGACTCAAAGGAAATGTTTGTGAACATATTTGTGATAAAGGATTTGTATCCAGACTATATTAAACTCTTGCAACTCAACAGTAAGAAAACAAACAACCCAATAAAAACATGAACAAAAGACTTCAACAGATACTTTACCAAAGAGACACATATGGCAAATAATAGCATAAGAGAAAATGCTCAACATACTTATCAAAAGGAAAATTCAAATTGCAAAATCAATGAGTTATCACTAAATCCCCAGTAGAATAGATTAAATGAAAAATAAAATGACAAGTACTACCCAGGATGTGGAGCAACTGGAACCATCAAACATCATTAGTGGGAATGAAAAATGAAACTGCTATCTTGGAAAACAGTTTGGTAATTTCTTACAAAGTTAAAAATACACTTGCCACATGCCCCAAGAATCATACTTCTAGATCTTTAACCAAAAGAAATGAAAACATACATCTACACAAAGATCTGTACCTTAATGTACAAAGAATTGCACATGAATGTTTACAGTAGCTTCATTCCTAAATGCCAAAAACTGGAAACAACCTAAATGTCCACCAACTGGTGAGTAAATAAACATATTATGATATAGTCACACAATAAAATACTACTCAGCTACGAAAAAGAACAAAGCACTGATACATGCTTCATCATGAATGAATCACAAAAGGTAAAAAAAAAAAAACCAGAAACAAAAGGCTATATAGTGTATGATTCCAATCATATGTCAATCCAGAAATGACAAAGCTTGTAGGGACAGAGCGTAGATCAGTGGTTGCCAGGACCTATGAATAAGGACAGGGAACTTTTTGGAACAATGGAAATGCTCTTTGGATGGTGGTGGTGGTTTCAAGACCATATATATTTTATCAGAGTTTATACAACAATATATTAAAAATTATTTTATTTGTTGTAAATTATACCTCAATAAACCATAATTTTTAAAAGAAGCAACATATACCTTTTTAAAAAATAAGCATCAATTTAAATGAGCTAAACCCAGAATAGCGCAGGGAGGAACATCTCCCTACTGTTCCTTAAAATACTGCAAATCTAAAAATAATACATTTACTAATTTATTATTAGTAAATAAGATCAGAACATACATTCACACAAGAGTTAAAGAGTGCTTTTCTATTAAGTTCTCATTATTTGGACACCAAATAAAATATGGTGAGTTTTCAAGAAAGAGCAAAAGTCATAAGAAACAGGTTAATAAAGGAGCACTGTGATTGTAAGCTAGTGTTTGGAAATAACCTAAACACTCCTCTTCCACTTCACTAAGTGGAACCTGTCTCATTATCCATCCACCCCAATCCACTCCCACCCCAACATCTGCTATCAAGAGAAAGGTAATAAAACTTTAGTTGTCTTTATTCATTATTTACAAATCTTACATCTACAGCTAAAGGTACAACATAAAATGCCTCATATTAGGCAAATTCCTACCTGTCCATTTAAGCCTCAGATAAGCGAAAGGCTAACCATCTTTCTTACTTTGTACTGTCACACAAAAAGTGATGTCCCTCTGGGATGATTTTCTGCAGTTTCTTTTTGTCTGTTATTAAGTAGCAAGATGATCAAAATAAACAATAAGAAGCTACATTTTTCCATTTAATAAAACTTAAAAAGTTGTAACTTTCATCACTTTATGTTTATTCCATGTGGCTTATACTGTTACCAGGAAACTAGTTCAAAATAAGATTTCCCAGACCACAAAACACCCTCCGAGGCAGCCTGGAGGATACCAAACTCTGTAAACAGGGCAATTTCTACCACACAATTTACAGGTTAGCAGGCACCACACAGGTCCACTCTGTCTGGCATCCTCCGTGACCCATTTACCTAACAGGTACCCTATAACCAATGTCATCAACGCAACAGAAATTGTAGCAGACAGCATTGTAATGAACACGTGTAGAGCTTTCCAACAGTAGAGAACACATCGAATTTATTTCAGTCCCTGTCACCCCACCCATGATGGGGCCTATACATGATGGGGCCTTGGATTTTGTTTTTTGCCTTAAACTGTGAAGTGAAATGTTAGCCTACCCCAAGCACTCCATCAAGCAACATGCAAACTTCTTCCAAAAGTCAACATCCAACTCCCACCCGGATAAATATTTGGAGAGGAAGGTGGCATCAGTATCTGCAGTTGACGGGGCGGGAAAGGAGTCCGAATTCGTAAGGAGCCGCTGAGTCACCTACAGTTGTGGCCAAGATTTTACCCTCCAGGAAACCAGGCTCAGCCCCAACTCTCATCGGGGAAGCAAGTGAGAGTAGCAGCAGCAGCAGCATCCTACCAAAAAAACACTCAGTGCTGCTTTTAATAGAGTTAATGTGAAGCCAAAAATAGGTTCCATGCCCAAAGCTTTCCTCTGCAGTACGCGACACGCGCAGATGGAGGAAACGTCTTTATTGTGGGAAAAAGGGGCGCGCCTGTGCGGGACGAAGAACATCTCACCACTTGGCGAAGTTACTGACTCCTGCTTAACCCCGAAATGCCACTTTTATTGCAACATGTGGCTGGCGGACGGCAGAAGAGCTTTACCCCGGTGTACTTGGCTAAGAAAAAGGGGATGCCAAAGCCAGGCGCGTTCGGTGAAACCTCGGCGAGGATCAACAGCTCCGTTCGGCGGGAGCCTGGTGACACAATAGTCACGTGTACTTGTGCGTAGACTTTCGAAAACACTCCATGGGGAAACGTGCAGGTGCCGATAGGTGCAGGCGACAGCAAGAATGGGTAGGCACTGCCCGCTCCGGGTCCAGGCTCGGTTCCTGCCGGAGGCGGGTCACGCCCCCTGACTCCCAGGCCCAGCTAGCGCCCCGGGAGGCCGCAGCAGGCGGGCGGCGGAACCTCGGGCGCGCTCTGGACCGGGTGGGGCGCTCCCCGCCCGCCTCACGCGGCCCCGGCCCCAAGACCCAGGCCCCGGAAGGCGAGCGTCCGTTTACCTGCTCCCGATCTCGCTCGCCGCCGCCGCGCCGCTCCCCCACGCCGGCGGGTGAGCCGCCCCCAGCACTCAGACCCGCACGCGCACACCCGGGGCACGACCCCAGACCCTCCGGGGGAGACCGCGGCCCCAGTCTCACAAGTTAAGGTAGCCCACGCGCCACCCGGCTTCTAGCACCTCTGCCCCCGGAAGTTGATTTCCTCCAAGGCCCGCCCAACCCTGCGCCCGTCACTCAACGTAGACACACGCGTCACGTGCCCCAGGCTGAGGCCCGAGCTCGGGCCCAAGGTTGAAGCCACCCCCCCCTACTTGGTGGTGCCTGGTCTGTAGAGAGTTGCCATATTTTTTTACTTTGGCTTTGGCCACCCTGCGCCTTCTCAATAACCACCTACACCTAATTACAGCCTCTCATTCCTCTTAAGCAGGAGGCCCTGTTTCTAGACTTCATCACTGCATGTAAAGCCATCTCCCAAATCAAAATGAGTTCTATCTGGAACTCTGTAGGATGGGTCCCAAAAGAGCCCACCTAATCTCCTCACCATTTCCAAGCAGAGTTCAATAAAAACTAGACCTGAGCAAAGTGCCGTACATGTAAGTGCTCGACAAGTGGGTGTTGACGAGAAAGTCTTCACGTTGCTCTCTGAACTCTCAAGCACCAGGATGCATCTAAGCTAAGAGCCTCTCTAGACCACTGTGTGGCTGCTCTAGAATTCCTTTTGTTCTTGTCCTCAGCTCCAGATCACAGCAGTTCATACATGCCATATCTGTTGCAGAGTTTACTTTCAGCGACCAAGCCGCCCCCTTTTTCAAAAATCTTTGGTCTCTCCTGAAGAAAAAAAAAGATATAATTGGCAGATTTCTATTTGAAAGGAAGACTGGTTATATAGTTTTGTGGGGGGAGGTGTTTTTTTTTTGGTTGGTTTTGGTTTGGGGTTTTTGTTTGTTTGTTTTGGTCCATTTCATACTGTCAATAGCAATTTGATAGCAACAGTCAACCAGCTGTCCGCTAAAGATTCTTTCATTTTTGCTGTGGGAGGGATTTGGAGACCATTTACTTCATTTTTATTGAGTATATACCATATAGCCAAATTGTGACAATTCAAGAGTGAACACAATACATTCAAGATCTTACAGTGAGATCTTAAGGAACTTACAGTGAGAAAGACAAGTAATTTTTTTTCCTTTTTGTATTTTTTTTTTTTTTTTGACACAATGTCTCAGTCTGTCACCCAGGCTGAAGTGCAGTGGCAAGATCTTGGTGCCTCGCAGCCTCAACTGACTGGACTCAAGCAATCCTTCCATCTCAGGCTCCTGAGCAGCTGAGACTACAGGTGTTCATCTCCACACCTGGCTAATTGTGGGGTTGTGTAAAGACAAGGTCTTGCTATGTTGCATAGACTGGTCTAGAATTTCTGGACTCAAACAGTTCTCTCACCTTGGCCTCCCAAAGTGTTGGAATTTACACGCATGAGCCACTACACCCAGCCAATATGAGTACTTTGAACATTGTATAACAGGCATTCTTTAACCCTTAGACGTCGAACAAAATGGGCTCAAACCTGTAATCTCTCCGCTGAAGTGGAAGTGGAAGGTACTAGCAAGGTAACAAGGTAACAAGATTCCAGTAAGTTCAGGCCTAAGGGGTTAATGAACAGTTTCACTTTTAAGCAGGTCACCTTTTCTATAGCACTTTTCCAACCCTTCTTTGTGCATACAACTACCATATTTCTATTATAGAAAATATGATGCTTTTTTACATGTATTTACTTGTCTCCTAGACCACCAAGTCAAAAACCACTTCTCATTTGTATATCTATCCATCTACTTCTCATTTGTCTTTGTATACCCAGCTATCAAGCAATCAAGTCTAGTAATTTGGAAAAAGGTACTCAATAACTTAAACGTAGTCTAAGTTTCTGAAACAATTCTTAAGTTTAGTACAATTACCTTTATATCATTGTGACTCTCGTTACTCTTTATGCTGGAAACTTCTAGAAGTTTCCATTGATAAATCTGCATATTTACTCTGTTCCACCTAATCCAATATTCAATATTAAACAGATTTATCATAATAAAAGTAACTAATATTTATTGTTATTTGCTATGTGCCTGACATCGGGCTACTATTTGTTTTTGGTTTTTTTTTTAGTTGGAGTCTCACTCTGCCGCCCAGGCTGGAGCACAGTGGCACACTCACGGCCACCACAACCTCAACCTAATGGGCTCAGGTGCTCTTTCTGTCTCAGCCTTCCAAGTAGCTGGAACTACAAGCATGTGCCACCATGCCCGCCTTATTTTTTTTTATTTATTGTAGAGATGAGGTCTTGCCAAGTTGCCCGAGCTGGTCTTGACCCCGTGGACTCAGGCAATCTTCTCACCTCGGCCCCCCAAAGTACTAGAATTAAAGGCGTGAGCCACCATGCCCAGCCTGGACTAAGTCTTTTAAATACATTATCTAATTTGTCATCTCAGTAATCACAAAGTAGGTACATTAATATATTCACTTTCTAGATGAGGATACAGACTTAGGGAGGATAAATTGACCAAGTGACAGAACAGAATTTAATGCCAGATCTGCCCAACAGCAAGACTTGTTTATTCACTACAGCACACCAATCTGCTTTTCATGTAGCTCGTTTATCAGTGAGTCCAAATCCCACCCCTCCATTAAATTTTTCTCCCTTCCCCGTAGTAATCTGTCTTTTTAAATAAAATGCACAATTCAGTTATTTTAGTATATTCACATAGTTGTACAACCATCACCACAATCAATTTTAGAATATTTGACAAAAAAAAAAAACCTATACCCTTCAGCAGTCACCCACCCCTACTCCTCCATCTCTTCCTGACTCTCCCCAGACCTAGGCAAATGCTAATTTACTTTCTGTGTCCATATATTTGTCCTGAATATTTCATATAAATGAAACCATGCAATATGTGGTATTTTTTGACTGACTTCTTTCACTTAGCATCATGTTTACAAAGTTCTTTTATACAATTCATTGGTTGGGTTTTTCTGTTTTTTGAATATTATGAATAATTCTTTGACCATTCATGTACAAGTTTGTATGTCAATATATGGTTTCATTTCTCTTGAATATATACCTAGGAGTGAAATTACTGGACCATGTGACAACACTATGTTTAACCTTTTGAGAAACTACCAGACTGTTTTTTCCAAAATGGCCATACCATTTTGCTTTCCTATTGTATGAGGAAAGTAAATGAGGAAAGAGCAATGCATGAAGGCTCTAATTTCTCTGCTGTGCCTTTTCTTGTCTCTTCTAGACCATATACCTCTATTACTTTTTAGGGTACTTTTTATAAGCCATCTTGTATTATTATTAACCTTTGTTGTGCATGTATCCGTAGGCCTATTACCATAATAAGTTATAACATTCTGTGATGAGAAACATGGCATCAGCCCTCAAGAGAATCAAAACTGGAGAAAAATACAAATAATAAAATCCAATATTACAGTGATGATAAGCACCAAAAAAAAATCAAGTTTATTGCTAAAATGTGGAAGAGCACCTCATTCATCAGGAAGTATTTCTCATAGAATGCAATAAAGTTCAGGAGGAGTCTTGAAAAATCAGTAGGAATTGACCAAGCTAAAGAGAGACATGAGTGTGCTCCAGACATAGAAATATATACTTTTGGATGTGTTTCCTTGCCTGTGAACTGCGGAGGTTAATATATTTTATAGCTAGGTATACTGGAAGCAAAGGTGGTGGTATGTAGGAATATGGCAGGAGAAACTGCAAGTATTTTGCAAACTGTGCTAAGAAGTTTGAACTGTATCCTGAAGGTAATGGATGACTGCTGGATTAGCTAAGCAAGGTTGGGGGAGAATTACTTCAGCAGCAATGTAGAGGATGAATTATTGGGTAGGAGTTAGGGATCCAAGCCATGAAATAACTAGAATGAGGAATTATGAAGGCCTGGGCCAAAATGGTACTCATGAAGTTGGCAAAGAGGATTTCAAAGACACACGGGCAACAAAAAAGAAGAAAGACAGAAGCTGTATCCCAGGTTTCTGGTGCTAGTCAAAGAGGTAGGAGATTCAGGAGAAAGATGGTATACTTGACAATAAAAATAATGAAACACTAATGTGATGTCTTAGTTTATTCCTGCTATAACAAAATAGTAGGTAGCTTATAAATAACAAATTTATTTCTCACGGTTCTAGAGACTGGGAAGTCCAAGAAGAAGACACCAGCAGATTCAATGTCTAGTGAGGGCCCAATTTCTGGATCATTGATAGTTCCTTCTAGATGTGTCCTCACATGATGGAAGAGGCAAGGAAGCTCTCTGTTGCCTATCTTTTAAGGCCACTAATACTATTCATGAGGTGTCTGCCCTCACTTCCAAAAGGCTCCAACTTCTAATACCATCACATTGATTAGGTTTCTGCATATGAATTTTTGGAGGACATAAACATTCAGACCATAGCAGGTAGGTTACACTAGCTTAAATTAGTATCACTAGTTTATATGCTGTTGTAGTCACCCTCAGAAATCAGATGGGCCTCCACCCCCACCCAAAATGTGGTTCATATTTCAAGACATATAATACCACATATGTACCAAGAGGGTATGAGAAGGTTTATTATTCACATAATGTGTTTTTCTAGGAGCAGAGCAGACTGCCCAAGCAGGTTTTTAAACTGCTTGAGAGAGTGGGAGAAAAAGCTTTTGGAATTTTTTTCATGGCTAGAATGAAAAATACCATACGGGGGTAAGGCTCATTACCAAAGTAGGTAGCACCCAGGCTTTCTTGCCAGCTTGCCCAGATGTGGGGCAAGCGGGAACAGGTGAGTAGTAGGGCTTGAAAGTTTTCAATAATTAACCATAAAAAATGGAGTCAGACTCTTTATGACATAAATAATATAGTGTTATATATTTATACACTTTGAAAAGGAGTGTAGTAGACACTGTAATTGTCTTCCCAACATTTATTCCACTCTTCCCACAGTGTGCAGCATACGCTTAAGAAGTTTGGGTGAAATTAACCCCACCCTTATCTCCAAAGTTAGTCCAATGAAGATAATCCAATTCCAACGTATGATGTTCCCCTGACCACAATAAATTGTTTAGGGTTGTGAAAATCAGTACCACTCACAGGGCTTTTGCCCCAAAATTATTGGACATGGTTCCTTTCTCTCACTTGATGTGAATAAGAGAGCATGTGATCCTTGTCACTAAGGGCAGTCCAGAAAATGAAAGAGACATGAAGCTGGGACCCTAATCAAATAAACAAAGATTTATAACTTCATATATAGGCGCAAGGATATAAAGAATAAGCTGTGAAAGTTTTAAATAAACACTTTCTGCCTCCTTCCTCCTCATGTACCAGATTCTTCAGTTATGTCAGACTTTAAATCAAATTAGCATAGAGTTTGATTTTTCTACTGATTCTCACAGGCACTGACTTTTGGTTGTCAATTTAAGTGTATTATTATACTGTATTTCAAAATACTGTAGTGTGCATAATGTGATATAAATGTGTCATGTGTTTTACTAGATTTACCTAACCCTCTAATGTCATTGGTTGCCCTAATCTAGAAATTACACTCTAGGAATGTTCAGCTGGTATTTAATCAGAAAGGCTGTATTACAAATGTACCCACTTTAAGTGCTTCAGATATCATCACCCATGAATACCAGAGACCTTGATAATCAATAAAATGAAATGTTGAAAAATAGGTTTTCATTGATGAAATTAGTGTTTTGTGGACTAGCATAATGGATATTATAAATTGACTTTCATTGAAGAATCAATGGTGTTCATGATACATAAGTTGAATAAAATATTTCAGAAACAGTCCCTACCTTTTATGACCAAGGTTACAAGAAGTTATAAGAAGTCATGTAGTCTACACATTTAGGAACAGCATCCATCAAATTTCAAATCTAAATGTATAAAATTTCAGAAATCTTAGTATGCCAAAGGGGTGGAAAAGTTTAATGTTCTGCCTAACTAAATGGAGGATCATGCTCATTATGAAGATAACTAGAAACAGCATGTCCATTATGGAGACAAAGAATAAATTATTAATGCTTTTCTTTCTCTCTTCTGCAAGTTCATTTTGAAATATTTCCAATGAAGATGTCAAGATAAGCTATTAAATTAAATTCAGACTAGCAAAACATGAAGGTCTACTAGGAAACAGAAATGCCACGATATAAAAACTAGGTTATTTGCCTATAGAAATAACAAGGAGCAAATAGTTTTAGAACTTAATATTTAAGGAGATATGTACTGTTAAATAAACCTCAAGCCTGACTAATGAATGCCTGTGACTATTTAATTTTAGGAGTATCCACAGACATCTTCACTCAACCTAACAGGTCATGAGCTACCAAAGGGATTCTCCCCAAAATTCTTCCCCAGTGACCATCTCACATGGGGCTGTGAGGACACAAAGAGCAAAACCGTAACTATACAAAGAATAAGATCAGAGTCCACTGTTTAACATTCCCACATAAACCCTTTTTAATTAGGAGTTTATAATGCTGTTATTCTGACTTTCTTTTCCATTATTTTTTGCATATATTGGGAATAGATGCTTGTTATTGGTTGCTAGACAATAAGGAACTCCAAGTGAACCTAACACATTTTAGAGAGAAAGAGAGAGATGCTCACTACCCAACCGTAGTTGGGGAGTAAAAGGGATCTACAGTGGACCTCGTAGTCGTAATTCAAACATGCATTTACCCTTCCCCCATTATGTTGCATTATGGTGTGTACAATGAGATTTACACCAGCACTTTTCCAAGGTTGAGTCCTGATTTGTCTAAGCTAGAAGCTACCCCAGCTTCTTTGCCACAGTTATTGTAGATGGAAAACTCAGTACTTTGCCAATCATAGCATAACTCCAATCATATTAATTACATCAAGGATTATAGAATGAACACAAAGCTCAGGAATTTTTTATATGACTTATTCAATCATTGTTAGGAGGAACTTTCTCCCTTCCTGAGGATTTAAGTGATGAAGCATGTAATTCCTGCTGCTTTTAACAACTAACTTGTGACCATAAAGGAAAACAGTCTGAGGACAAAGCAGATACAGATAGTAAAACTAAATTGATATAATTCAGAGGCATGGAGCTGAAGCCTTGGTCAAATGAAGGCTTCCTTCACTACCATGAAACCTTTCATTTATGTGAACAAGTTCCATTTATTGTTTTATCTAATTTGAATTAGGTTTTCTGTCACCTGTAATCCCAAATGCTTTAGCTGATAGAAGGATTCTGTATTTCTAGCCTCATATGAAATGCTAGAAAATGAGTAGTCATTTTCTTAAAATGAAAATGAGCTATATCTATCTTCTTCTCATTTTCTTAAAATGGAAATCAACTGTATCTACATTCTTCTCTGTCAATGCTCATGGAAGAGTGAGGTTGAAAAATGAGCTACTATCAGCTGGGCATGATGACTCACTCTTGTAATTCTAGTACTTTGGGAGACAGGGGTGGGAGGATCACTTGTGCCCAGGAGTTCATTAGAGCAGGCTTGGCAACATAGGGATCCCTTGCCTCTATAAAAAATTAGCTGGACATGGTGATGTGCACCTGTAGTCCCAGCTGAGGTGGAAAGATGACTTGAGCCCAGGAGATCCAGGCTGCAATGAGCCATGATCATGCACTGCAATTCAGCCTGGACAACAGAGTGAGATTCAAACTAGAAAAAGAAGAAAAGAAAGAAAGAGAAAATAAATGTGCTACTGTCTCTAAGAGATGTTCTCTCAGATTCATGTGATACTCAGCTTTCACATTAAACTAATGGAAAATTATTTCTAATGTTGATGTGTAACATTGTGTATAGACAAAGTACATAAGGAGTAAACTGTGAAAGTTTTAAAAACAAGCACCTTTCTGGCCCTTCTTCAAATAGTCTCCTTTGGATTCTGTGCTGCATGTAACCCATTTATGAAATCTCTCTTACACAGGGCATACATGATCCCTAGCTTCTCATTCTTGAAACGTGTCGTTGGCCACCATAAGAGTTTGTATAGTTTAGCTTAATTCACAACTGTGCAAAAATGTCTCCCTTAATGTCTGAAAACATGAATTAGAATCTTATAGCCTAATATGCAAAAGAAAGCCCAAGGCAGAAAGAGAAACAAAATAAGATATCATTTCATTCATGCAATCATTACAATAAATTAATAAAAGCTAATTTACATGATCAGTTGCCTTCCATTATAATCCCCAAATAATAACTCAGAAACTTGATGACTGTAGACAGAAAGCACATGTTTAGTCTATTTTCTTTACTCTTCATTGCATCATTTAAAAAGCTGAATGAACAAATAATGTATATTCCTATCATTTAACTTTCTAAAAACATTACAAACTAATGCTGGATTTTTTTATACTCTGGATTAATTTTAACACCTAAATTATTCACATAATTCCCAATGATTAATTAAACGTCATATCTCTGGCTACTAAATGTTATTTTTTATGGTAAATATTGAAAAATGAAAAAGCGAATTAGATTTTACAGCTGTATTCAACTATTATATTGCTTCTTTAGACATCACTCCACCACTTTTGCAGATGTAGCAAGCAATACTCTGGGCAGAATGCCATGCAAGAGCTGCTACAACTAAGATAAATTGAGTTTGAACTAAGCTCTTTCAAAATTTTTTGGTGCACCACAAAATTAACACATCATGAGAAAACTCTAAAGTTTGAAAAATGGAGTTTGAAAGAACATGGTTGAACCCCAAGCAGCATTCTCTTGAGAGTTTGTTCACTCTTTTAAGTTGATCAGAAAAAGCAAAATATAATATGTGAGCAGTGGAAGGTCCTTCTGCTTATTTCTCTTTCTTTCGGTTTTGCATCTTAAATGATGTTAACAATAAAAGAGGATTGTGTGTCCTTATGTCAAACTTTAACCTAACCTAGAAAAAAAATTATCCAAACACCTGAAAGAAAGTTATTTCTACTGAAGATTAACTTTGTTTATATTTTTTTATATAGTTCAGGAGTATGTGGCTCACAATTTAAAATGTAAATAAAGAAAAGACTAGTTAATTCTTCTTAGATAGCATTTTTATATGTTTGAAAGTATAGTATAAGGACATAAAGTCACATAGTGTATCAAACCTGGAGTGTCCAAATCTGTCTCTGTCAATAATCTACAAACCCGCTATTTTTTGAAGGGAAAAGGGATTTCATGAAGAGCTCAGGCATTATTTTGCATATTATTATGTTTTTGTATTATCTTTATACATTTATAAGAATCTTTGCTTAAGATGTGTATCTTAACCCCCAATTTCATATAATATTATGCCTAATATTATTCTACTAAAAGTTATACAATTTAACAAATGTTAATAATGCCTTTACTAGAGATTGACAATAAAATTATCTTTTAGCTTGATGAAGTCATTTTTAGTAAAATTAGAGTTGTAAGATACCTCAAAATTAAGCTCTTAGAGAAACATTTGATAATTATGCTCCTGAGTAAAATATAGATTACATGAATCCTGTTAAAAGGAATATGATGACACGCCCTTTGCTTTCTAAGAAAATGCTCTGAATTCTTGATTGCCAAGTAATTGCCTCTTGCATAGGCAACGTTTCCCCAGACTTATAATAATCACATAAATATTTGTTGTTAACAAACTATAGTGACATGAATATGCTTTATAATCACTACCGATAGGTATAAGATGTATTTAAATCCCAATTATATTTATTCACTAAAATACACTTTCATTTGAGACAGCAAATCTTCTTATAGAAATTCATTCCTGTATCTACCTCAGTAAAATTATTCTATCCTGATTTTCTGATTTTTCATACTATTTTTTATCCAATTCACAGTCCCCATCTTCCACCCTCTGCTTCAATGTAGTTGTGCTGCAAGTTTCTATTCTTCATTCTTGTCTCACTCAGATTTAGCCATTCTCTGAAGGTAATCTTTTCTATCTACCACAAACTATATCCTCTTAATGTAAATGATGCCAATACACCGGTATCTCCTGCATAAAATCTTCTTTCTCAATCTGCATGAATGCGTTTTACATACCCACCCAAAATCCATTTTCCATATTCACCTTTGATATTCCTATGGATGTTTTTTAAAACTCTCCAGCCCAGAATTATCTTCTGTGCTCAGACTAGATTTTACGGCTGCCTAATGGATATACACCTACATGTTCCACGGGAAATTAAAACGTATATATTCTAAAACAAATTCATCACCTGTCCTCCACACAACTTATCCAGCCTCCTTGCCCAATTGCTTTTGTAAGCACTTGCATTAGTTAGGACATTAGTTTCAGCTCCTTTAACAAATACTCCAAAATAATTGTAGTTTAAACAAGATAACTATTTCTATCTCACATACAAGCTTAAACCTAAGCAATTCAGGGCTGATATGATGACTCTGTGTAAGGAGACTCAACTTGGCCTGCTTACATTTTATTGTTCTCCCATTTTCAAGACATAGCTTTCTTCCCATGGTCTAATATATGTGCATGTGCTCCAGCTCCTGCCATCATGTCTGCATTCTGACTAGCAGTAAAAGGGAAAGGGAGAAGGGCATACCTCTTCTTTATACAAACAGGACACAGAAGGCACACATTTCACTTTAACTCATTTCTCATTGGCCAGAACTTTGTCATATAGTCATACCTAGCTATTCAGGAGGTTTGGAGATGTTCTCTTTGGCTAGGCATCTTTGTGGTATGCTAAAACTCAGGGACTGTATTACAGAGAGGAAGTAGATGATGCATACTGGGGACTAACCATTGGTTTCATTCACATTCAGTTCCATAAGAAACTCTTTCATTCTCCTTCCTTCACTTCTCTGCTGCTACTACCTTATTAATATATATTTATTATTTCCCAGTGAATGCACACTGAATGATTTCTGATCCTGTAAACTAAGTAGGATGGAAAAGAATACATTCATCAAACCAGTAACTACATACCATGCACCTAAGGCCAGGTTGATACACTCTAACAAAGATATCACTTCTGGCACAATAGCTGTCATGAGGACAACCACTGCTTGATTGAGCTTGACAAGAGTTTTAAGGTGAAAAATGTTTATTAGGAATCAAGTCTTTGATAGCAAGTGAAATGAACCAGCATTGGGCAGAGGAAGAAGTTGAACTGCAATGCAGACACCAGCGCTTCAGTCATCCTAGCAGAAAGCGTTGGAAGAAAAATGTCCGTCAGAGTTGTCCTGCATCATGTTAAAATGACTGGGCCTTTGTATTCACACTTCTCTCGTTTACCAGATGCAGATTGACCTGGAAAGGGTGGGATCTTGGGAAAGATAGCTGTCAGCATCTGAGCAGACCGGAAAAGAGCTGACAAACTATAAATTGTTGGCCTTACTTCCTGCAGCTGGTTAGGAAATTCTCTTTGAAGGGGAATCTGGAGGTACTTCTCACTGTCTAGCACATTAAACCACTTGCAAGTTTCTCCCTGGCTGAAGCATTTTCATTTTTTCTCCTGTTAGTCTTCCTAGGTAGCATTTGTCCATCCCTGGAAACTCAATTTAGGCTCAACCTTCCCTGGGAAGTCTTCTCTAAAAATTCCAGACTATGTTAGTTGCCCGTTCTCTGAGGCCTCATCACACATTAATTATGCCAATATTATAGCCATTCTCAACTTGCATTGAAATAATTTGCTTACCCCTGTTGCCCAATATATTGTGAACTCCTTGAAGACATGGATTATGTGTTTATTTTTTTACCCTCAAAAACTAAAGCAATGTCTTTTATATTAGAAACACTAAAAATGAGAAAACTTGTACCTTTTTATCCTATCCCTTTTTCTATCACCTATATAAAAATTAGACCTCAAAAGTTTTCTGAAATAAATATTTTATTTATCGGTGCATTTTTGCACAATTTTAAAGTAATGACAGACCTCCCTAAGCCTCATATAGATACAATCTCATATTCATTTATCTTACTGCCTAATGGATTTTTTCTTTGTCTCAAGAAATCTCAGAGCCAACATATTAACATATCTCAAAGAAAAGATGTCAACATTATAAATAAATAATCAAAATCACTTTAAAATATGCCATTTAAATTTTATGTCTTAGTGGTTGTCTTTTACTTTTTGATTGGTACTCATAAAAAATTAGATACAAGAAAAAGCAAAATAAGAATATTATACAAAATGCAAAATAAGAACATTATACAATTATAATATTGTATTGTATCATTTATAATGGTATCAATTTCCCTGTTTGATAAATAAATATTTACTTTATTTTTTAAAGTTTTAATGATACAAAACACGAATATCTCTATTTGATTAAACGGAGACTAGACAGACTGTAGATATTTAATCAAATCCTGACCATTTAATAATGAAAAAAAACTACTGGAAAATAACTAAAGCAGTTGCTAATCAGTTCATTAGTCAAATGTATTTGCCTGCACATTATACTGAAACAAATAGAAAAGGATTCTGTTCTAGCCAGAAATGCTCACATATAGACAACAGAGAAATATGAAAAACAAGCAGACAAGTTCAAAACAAAATTGGCTAACACCGCTTATATGAGGAACATCAAATTTAATTTATTCCATTTCTCCTTGTGGAACTTTTAAGTTACCTAATTCACAATACAAAGTTTGATTTTATATGTATATTATGCAAATAATTAATATTTAAAGGCTGCATATTCACTAATTTAAAGGCTGGATATTCACTGATGTATGATATCATTAGAAACACAGAATTTTACAATTTAAAAGAACTTAGATGTTATTTTATTTAAACTCCTCTCTGAATTCAGAAATCTATATCCCACACTGTTTTATTTCTTCAAAATTTTTCTAGCCGGGCTTGGTGGCTCAGCCTGTAATCCCTCGCTTTAGGAGGCTGAGGTGAGTGGATTGCCTGAGCCCGCGGGTTCGAAACCCGCATGGGCAACTTGGCAAGACCTCATCTCTACAATAAATCAAAAATTAGGCGTGTGTGGTAGCACGTGCCTGTAGTTCCAGTTACTTGGAAGGCTGAGGCAGAAGGATCGCTGGAGCCCCAGCAGGTCGAGGCTGCGGTGACCGGGAGCCGCCACTGCACTCCAGTCTGGGTGACAGAGTGAGACTCCAACTCAAAAAAAAAAAAATTGTTAATTTTAAAGATGCAGGGTGCAAGTCAAGTTTAGGTACATAAGTGGTCTACAGATAGGTGAAGTTTGGGTCTCCCATTGGTCCTCACCTCCTCTGGTTTAGGATCATGTACCCTTAGTGATACTATGTGCTCTGCACCTACCCTTAGCAATGTCCTGCCACTGCCAATCCCTCTCTTGTAGTATTATGATAAATGTTAAGGACCCACTTATGAGTGAGGACATGTGGTATTCAGTTCTTTGTTTCTGTGATAAATCTCTGAGTATGATAGACTCTAAATCCATCCAAGTTGCTGGGAAGTCCATAATTTTGTCCTTTATGGCTGTGTAATATTGCATCATATAAATGTACCACATTTTTTTAATCCTGTCCAGTTATGATGGGCAACACAGTTGGTTTCATGTTTTTGGTATTGTGAATAGAGTTGCAATAAACATGCATGTGCAGTTATTATTATTATTATTATTTACAGAATGATTTGAGTTCCTCCAGGTATATTCCCAAAAGGGAGATTGCTGGGTCACATGAAGATCAATTTCTAGATCTTTAAAAAAATGCCACACTGTTTTCCATGGAGGTTGAACTAGTTTACTCTCCCACCAACAGTGTAGAAGCATTCCCTTCTATCCACATCATCACCAGCATCTGTTGTTTTTTGATTTATTAATGATGACCATTTTTACTGGTATTATCTCAATGTCGTTCTGACTTGCATTTCTCTGAGGATTAGTGAAGCTGAGTATTTTTTCACATATCTGTTGGCTATTCATATGTCTTCTTTTGAGAAGTGTCTGTTCATGTCTTTTTCCACTTTTTAATAGGGCTGCTTTCTTTTTGACTTGTTTGAGCTCTTTGTAGATACTGGATGTTAGGCTTTTGTCAGAAATAGAGTTAGCAAATATTTTTTCTCATTTTTTGAGCTTTCTCTCTACTCTCTTGATGGTTTCTTTTGCTTTGTAAAAGCTTTCCAGTTTTATGAGGTCCCACTTGTCTATCTTATCTCTTATGGCATACACTTTTGAGGTTATGATCAAGAATTTCAGTGTGTGCAAGGGAGTTTCCTGTGTTTTCTAAGATTCTTATAGTTTGGAGTTTTACATTTAGGTCTTTGATGCATTTAGAGTTGAGTTTTATGTATGGTCCTGTTTCAGTCTTCTATATGTGTTCAACCAGTTTTCCCAGCACCATTTGCTGAATAGGGTCTTTTCTCCCCAATAGTTGTTGGTGGTGACTTTGTCAAAATGAGTTGATTGAGAAATCAAGGTTTTGCTTTCAGGATTTCTATCCTGTTCCATTGGTCTATATGCCTGTTCTTGTACCAATACCAGGCTGTTTTTATTATTATAGCTTTATAATAAAGTTTAAAGTCTGGAAGTGCTGATATCTTCCACTTTGTTTCTTTGCTGAGGATTGTTTTGACTCTTTGTGTTCTTTTTTGTTTCCAAATGAATTTCTGTATTGTAGTTTCCAGGTCTGAGAAGAATAACATTGGTAATTTGAAGGGTACTGCATTGAATCTGTAGATTGCCTTGGGTAGGATAGCCATCTTTACAATATTGATTCTTCCAATTTATGAGCATGGAATATTTTCCCATTTGTTTGTGTCTGCTTTGATTTCTTTTTTTTCTTCTTCTTCTTCTCTCTCTTTTTTTTTAAAGATGTAGAGTACAATTCAGGGTTAGGTATACAAATGTATATTATGCAGGTACCCTTGTTGATGAGGTGTTTCCTCCCCCACCCCCCTGGCAGATTCCCAGTACTATTCTTTGATTTCTTTGAGCAGTGTTTTGTAGTTTTCATTGTAAAGGTCTTTCACTTCTCTGGTTAGGAAGATGTCAAGGTACTTCATTTTTTAGAGGCTATTGTGAATGGGATTGTGCTTTTTATTTGGTGCTCTGCCTGTTTGTTATTGGTATATAAAAATACAACTGTCTTTTGCACATTGATTTTGTACCCTGAGACTTTGCCAAAGTCATTTATCAGTGTTAGGATGTTTTTGATAAATTTCCTTGGGTTTTCAAGGTATAGGATCATATTGTCTGCAAAGAAAGATATCTTAACTCCCTCTTTTCCTATTTGGATACCCCTGATTTCCTTTGCTTGCCTGATTGCTCTAGCTAGGACTTTCAATACTGTGTTGGACAGAACATCTTACCAGAATCTCTGGGATGTCATGAAATCAGTAATAAGTGGGAAATGTATAGTTCTACATACACATATGTGAGAATGGACACCCTTGTCTTGTCCCCGTTTTCAGGAGAAATGCTTCCAACTTCTGTCCATTGAGCAATATGTGGGTTGTGGGTTTATCATAGATGGCAATTAATATTTTGAGGAATGTTCTTTCTGTGCCTAGGTGTCCAAGGGTTTTTATCAAAAAAGGATATTAAATTTTGTCAAAAGCTTTTTATGCATCTATTGACATAATCATGCAGTACTTATTTTTACAACTGTGATGTATTAAGTTATATTTATGGTCTTGTGTATGTTGACCCTCCCCTGCATCCTGAGAATGAAGCCTGCTTGGTTAAGAAATATTCATCCTAAACACATATGCACCCAACATAGGAGCACCAGGATTTATAAAACAACTGCTAAGTAAACTAAAAAAGGATATTGACTCTAACACTATCATAACTGCGGACTTAAATACCCTACTAACAACCTTAAATAGATCATTGAAGCAAAAAGTCAACAAGGAGATCCAGAACCTCAACTTGATGCTTGATCAAATGAACTTAATAGGTACCCACAGAACACGTCACCCAACAACCATGTAATATACATTTTATTCATCATCACATGAAATGTACTCCAAGAATGACCATATCCTCTGCCATAAATCAAGTATAAATAAATTCCATAAGACCAAAATATTGCCATGCACCTTCTCTGACCACAATGTAATAAAAAGAAATATCACTGCCAGCAAGACCTCCCCCCAAAATAACACACAAAGACATGGACACTAAATAATACACTATTGAATTATTCCTGGGTCAACATGGAAACTGAGACAGAAATGAAAAGATTTCTGGAAACAAATGAAAACAAAGATATATCTTACCAGAATCTCTGGGATATCATGAAATCAGTAATAAGAGGGAAATGTATAGTTCTACATACACATATTTTAAAAAACAGTAAATCACAAATAAACAGACTAAAGTCACACCTAAAAGAGCTGGAAAGGCAAGACCACCAAAACCCTAACTTCAGCAGAAGAATCCAGATCTCCCAAATAAAATCCCAACTACAGGACATAAAAGAAAAAAGGATCATAGAAAAAATCAATAAAATGAATAAAACCCAAATATCTGGTTCCTTGAGAGGACAAATAAGATAGATGGACCCCTAGTCAGATGAAGAAAAAGAGGGGAAAAAAAGCCTAAATAAACACACTAAGAAATGCAAAAGATGAAGTTATGACTGATATCAAAGAAATTCAAAAGATTATTAGAGATTACTGTGCATACCTGTACAGAAATAAATTCAAAAGCCTAAATGAAATGGAGGACTTTCTGACATCTCACAGCCTTCCAAAGTTGAAGCAAGAAAAAAGTGAAATCCCTAATAGACCAATAACAACCCAGGAAATCGACTCTGTCATAAGAAAACTACTTACAAAATGGAACAACAGAACAAGTTACCTACAAGAAACAAAAAACAAAAACAAAACAAAAATGCCCTGGACCAGACGGCTTTTCAGCAAAATTATACAAAACATACAAGGAAGAGCTAATACCAATCCTATCGAAAGTATTCTGGGCAATCAAGAAAGATGGAATCCTCCCCAATTCATTTTATGAAGCTAACATCACACTGATACCCAAACCTGGCAAAGACCCAACAAGGAAAGATAACTACAGGCCAATCTCCTTGATGAACATAGATGCAAAAATTCTCAACAAGATTCAGCAAATTGGATTCAACAACACATTTCAAGAAACATCCACCAAGACAAGCAGCCAATTATCCACATTTAAACAATAAATCAGCAGAAATCAGCAGGAAGCTTCTCACAAAAGACTTTCTTATTTTAAAGTAAAATAAATGAACAATAAGTAAAAGTTAGTTTACTGAATTTGCATGTAAATTGCCTCCGAAAATTAGAAAATTGAGAGTCAAGAAAAGAGGTAGTTCTAGTATAATTTAAACTTTCAACTACATGCTAAAGAGCATAAGGAAAAATAACTTTTCTATTTTAGAAGGTTGTTGATGATAAATCAGTTACTTGGAGTTTGAAGAGTCAAAATGTTGATAAAAGAAGATTTTTTTTTCTTCCAGATCAGCACTCCATTAAACAACAAGAATACGTTACTTCTAAATCCCAAGTCCTTTTTTTCCCCTTCGAAAAGGTAATTGCCACTAATTTGAAGATTATCCATTACTGGTATCACTTTTATATTTTGACATCATACAAAATGTAGTTTCCTAAAGTTAGCATAAGAAAATGACAAATGACAACAAATAGAACTGATTACAGAAGATAATGAAACAACTCAATGAACACAGGGTTATTTATATCCCTCTTAGAATGTGAAGTTTGAGCAATTTCATGTCTATTCTGAAACTTATCATTATTGACTCAGTGGTGAATGGTATTCACTCAGGTGGTAATGAATAAATGAGTAACATTACTCAGCAATATGTCCATATTAATATGGGCAAAGGTCAGACATACATGGGTCCTTCCAAATCAAAGAGTACTTCTAATGTTATAAGATTGACTATTTTGTTTTAGACCTTTCTTTCAGAAGAGGAAATCTACATGTTTCCATACATGAAATAGAACTTGTTTGTATGGATGTAGAATAATTTAGCATGTCAATTATAAAGAATCTGGCTGCCCTACAAACTGAGAAGAACACTTTTTACCACCATTTTCATGCAATGCTTTGGAGATATTTGAAGATGCAGGGAAATGTCATGGTAGAAGTAATAGAATATATATATATTTTAAGCTTGGTTAGTAAGAAGCATTACAACAATTCTGGATCCATTCTTGGCTAAGGAAAGAGGAAAATTTTACCAACTGATGGCCGTTTGATGACCTGCTTGGAAATAGTTAGTAGTCTCAGGAGAGCACACAATTGAGAGAAGTGATCACATCACAAAATGTGACATCATTCTTTGGCACTAGTTGGCATCTTGGGCATGGAGAGCGAATTACACTCTGAATTTTCCCCTCTAGATTTCTCTTGTGGCTCACCAGAGGGCAGTATGCAGTAATCAGCTCTACTACTTCTTGCATTGGATGTCTCCTAAGGAAAAACCAAGGTCAAATAATCAGAACCAGACAACAGGCAAGAGAATAGGTTATAGAAGTAGTTAGATTTGTTGTATCTGTATCCCCTACATGGAATTCTTAATATTGATAAATTAACCAATCACCACATAAGAGATGATATAATAAGTTTTTAGTAAAATTTGTGTTTTAATATCAAGTTTATGAAATCATTTTGGGATTACTGAGCTCAATTCTCCCTGTTAGACTTAGAAATGCACAACACTATCCAATGGTGGATAAATTGCCTTCCTTCACATATCTCACACCTGAATTCTCAAGGATTTCTAATCTTGCATACAGATTTATTAACTCAGTGAATATTAATTGAATGATTAGAATGTGGACTATAACAAGGTAAAGTAATTGTAAATCCTGCTCACAAGGAGCTTAAAATCTATCAAGTGATTAAGTGTAAATGAAAATTAAATACATGATCAAAATTATATAAAGTGGGAGATACATCTAAAGTACTAAGAGAATTCAGAGAGTGGAAAGATGAAGACTTTTAGAAAGGATTCAGAATCTGAACTGAGTGTCACAGGTGAGGCAGAAATCATTTGTACAGGCTAAGAATGATGAAAGTACACCCCAGATAAAGGAAATATCATGGATGTGCAAAATTAAAGGACTTAGAGGCATAGGCTGTACAAAAAGTAGTAGTGAGAGATGTTAGAGAGAGCTATGCTGTGAATAGATCCTTGAGTATACTGAATACCAGGAATACTCCAAAAACTGAACTGACAATGGGAAGTTGTTGTAGAAGTAAAAAAATCAGCTTCAACACTGTATACAAAAAATAAAATTGATCCAACAGTTTTGAGTGATGAACTGATAAGTAAACATCCAAAGGTAAGGAGATCAGTTTAAGACTATTTCAATGATCCTGTAGGCTTTGAGGAAAAAAAGACAAGCACGAGATTCTGTAAACGTAGAATTGGCATGAGTAAAAACTAAGTAGATGTGGGTGGAGTAAAGAAAGAAAGAAGTCAAAACATAGTCTGAGGTTTTGAGTTGAAGTGGGTGGATGATGACTTCATTCATTGAAATACAGCACCCAGGAGAAGCAGGTTGGGAAAAAAAATTGGATACATTTATGCAAAATCTTAAATAGAATGTTCCACTCAAAACCTTTATGCAGCAAAAGCAGTCACTTATCTTTTCATCTTTTCAAAATTAACTTAGATGAATTTGGCAGGCGCATTACTCTTGATATCCCAAAAATTTACTCAAACAACAAAGTTCTTTTACTAAATTGTTTTTAAATTTTTTAATGTGAATATCAAAGAGTAGTATATTGTGCATGCAAGATTAACAGACCTGAATTACATCATCATGATAAATAGAAGGAGCTGCAAGATGTTCTCCCATCATGAGAAAAATAAGACTTATTAAACTTTATTGTTACTAAAATTTTTAAATATACTCCACTTCAAGCAAATAGTGAATTTCTGCTTAACACAAAAAACTCCAACCTTTCTCTGATGCAACTATATTCTGTGCATTTTTTCTTTCCAATAGAAAATACATGATAGAATATTTTTAAAATCAATAATAATCTTATGGAAGAAACAATAAAAATATAGCTTCCTTTAATATTTTAAAAATGGTTTTATGTATTAACTGAGGTGGAGTCCAATTTGCTCAAACACATTGTAATATTTTCCCCCAACTTGCTTGACAGTTACAAAACCCAGAGACAAAGATGTGAAAGAAACTTTTCCAATTGAAAAGTCTGCTTTTGCGGCAATTTTTAAAATCAATCATATAGGAAGTTTTGAAGTTGCCTTGAGTTCATCTGTTAGTTTTTCTTCTGAAATTAAATAAATGACATCATAAGTGGCAAAGATTTATTTCTTGGCCGCAAAAAAAGAAAGAAAACCTAGTAGCAATTTTATTCACTTGAGTTTTTTAATTCTATATTTTGCCCCTGATCCTTAAAACACCTATTTAATCAGATATCTCTGTCCATACATATAGACCCTATAGCCTGAAACTTTTTTCTGTACTAACCACAGAGGTATCTTCTACATATTAGTTCTGTCTTCTCCACTCTGTCCCCCATCCCTATATAATTACTTAGGACAAAAATAACCTCTCATCTCGATGGACGATATTGTGTTTGACATTTGAATGTATGTCTTGTCAAAATACAATTGAAAGACTTTATGCAATTTATCAATATTACTTTGCTTGGTCACCTACATGTGCAATGTATTCAACACCATCAGGTAAACTTTTAGAAAACGAGACCACCACACTGTACTGTGATTGCCTCCTCTCTTGTTTATATGCTCTAATGGAGTGTAAGCCTTCTGAAGAGAAGAATAGTGTTTAGTTTAGGACACACTCTGAATTTGCAAACTCTTTAGAAAACAAGGGAAGACTGGAAGAGTCATCTAGTGCCAAGACATCTGGCAGTAAGAAAATTCACTACATTGGCTTGGATTCTGCTAAAGAAAAGAAAGTAGAGCACAAGGGAAATCAGATTATAACTACTATTTAAGAATCAGAAAGCATAAGAGAGTTTAAAAATCTTTGGTCTTTATTTTCTTAGATACCTCACTAATGAATTTTTATGAATGTATGAATTTATTTAATTGTGGTAAAATATACATCATATAAAACTTACCATCTTAACTGTTTGAGTGTACATTTCAGTAGCATTACATTCAGGTATGCACATACCACATTTTGTTTATCCATTCTTTTTCCATTTATGAAAACTTGGGTTGTTTCTACCTTTCAGCTATTGTGAATGGGGACAAAACCCTACTTTTTTTTTATCCAGATACTTAACTAAGACACCTGATGAGTTACTGCCTGATAAGGATGCATCAGAAAGGATTTTATTGCCCTATTATCCTACATACTAACTCTGGCATAACATCACATAGCAAGTAAAAGGACAGAGACCCAAATGGAGTTTCTCTGGTCAACTTGAGCAAACCTGGTCATGTACTTAGGTCAATGTTGCATATATAGCAATAACCATTAACTAGAAGACCAACCTGTTTTCTGGCCTCCGAGAGGACTTCATTCTACTTGGTCACAAGATGCTAAGATTAACATCTTATTTTTGTCCCAAAAGTTTGTCTTTCAGCTACCAGCCCAGTCCTTCTTAGGTTATCACCTTTGTCCCAAGAATTTATCTTCCAGGTATTGGCCCAGCTCTTCTTGTCTATGTGATTGACCATCTGTGATTTACCACCCCCCTCTATCCAGTTGTCACAGATGTGAGAAAGCAGACTATCACCATGGAGCTAGCTCTCTTTATTATCTCACTCAAAAATGTTTGCTTGCTCCCCCTGAAGAAGATCTTATAAACCCCCAGCCCTAAGCATTTAAAGCTGGTATTTCCTTTAATATTTCCTTTAAACATCTGGCACTTTCTCCATTCTTGGGGAAGCAGATCCATCCTTTCTTTTATCTATGTTCTAAATAAACTCCCTTTTTTCCTAATCTACCTTCTGTGCAATATTTGCATATCCATGCCACCAATTCAGCTCACTGACCTAACATTTTGGTGGCCCATATGCAGACTTCTCCTCCATGGGGATTCCCCCACTCTCCTTCTTTCTTTCCAACTCAAGTCTCTCGGTGGACTGTGCAGGAACTCAGAGGCAACTGACAGTTCTGGCCGGGGCTACTCCAGTGAACCATATGGCCCCAAAGAAAAGTGCCAGACTGGGCAACCTTCTCAGGTCCCCTCTCACCGTGAGAGCTTTTCTTTCCTCTCAATAAATCCTGCTTTCAAAAAAAAGAAAGAAAGATGGTAGATGGCCACCACCCAACCGAGTGAAAGATGAGAGCCTGCTCTTAACCTTCCCTCCTCCCAAGTTGGAAGGGAACTCTCCTAATGGGGACTTTTCTCCACACTCTCTCTCTCCTCTTCCAACTCAAGACTCTTGGTGTACTGCATCTGAGACTGGAGACAATTGATGGGCTGCTCCCTCGTGGAGCCAGAAGGTCCTAGAGAAAGGTGTCAGACAACCATCATCTGATTGGAAAGAAAGAGGTTTGTTTTTTTCTTTCTTTCAGTCTTGCAGTGGGCAACTTTTAGTAACTCTCTGACAACTGATGGCTTCTGGTCAGGGAACTCCCTGGTGTAGTCTGAAGGTTAGAGGGTGAAAACATTAATTACTTTGCCCAAAAGGGAGAAAGACATTCTCTCTCTCTCTCTCTCTCCACTCCCCGCCCCCCAACTGTGCTTTTTCATTACCACCAGCATCAGCTGGTAAAAAATAGACTGGTTAGCTACCTATTTTTTGCCCACTTCCCTTTTTAGTCTCACAGTTCTGAAAACAGATTCCCAGGAAACTCTCCTGTGTTCAGGGGCACTTAGTCTCTTGCTCTCGGACATCTTGGCACCAAGTCTCGTGGACAACAAGGATGAATACTCTGTCAGGATGCCACAGAGGACTTGTTCCTCAGGAAAGGACTTTCTTGTCTCACACAAAGGATTAAGGCAATCAGGAGGATGACCTCCTTCCTCAACTCTTATCAAAGCAGACTCCATAGCCCTCTCTCAGGACACTGATTAGTGGATGGGCTGATTCCTCACCCAACTTGGGAGGCCAACAAGAGTGTAGATGGATTTTCTCTCTCTCTTCCCCAGGACTGTCTTCAGGATCTCTCCTTTCCTTCTCCAGGATCCCTCATGGGAAATGCTCACTCCATTGTTGCCAAGGATTCCCCATTGGAATACCTTCTCAAAAATCTCAGGATCATCTCCTTAGAGGAGGATATCCATTCTAAATGTCTCATTTTTTTTTTCTGTAACAAAGTTTTGCCACAGTACTACTTAGGTGACCAGAAGGTTTGGACCAGGAATGGGTCTCTGACTCTGAATACCCTTCACCAGCTTGGCCTCTGTTGCCACTGCAAAGGCAAATGATCCGAGGTTTCCTATGTACAAGCTTTTTCTAAACTGGTATGCCACCTGGGCCTTTGCTCTTCCTGTTGTACGCTTCTTTTAACTCCTTCTCAAACTAATCTGCCTTCTCCTAGCCTATCCTCAGAAGACCTGAATCCAGCTGACCAATCTTCCCTTTTTCCCACCTTCAGCCTTCCCCTTATCCATCTTCACAAGTACCCCAATCAACTACACAAGTACCCCAATCAACTACACAATCCTCTCATCCTAAACCCCTTCTCTTCTACCTAATAACACGCCAGTAGCAGCCACAGTAAATGCAACAGAAATCGAGCCATGTGTACTGCCTCCTTTCTCCTACCCTTCCTCCCACTTCACCTGCCCACACTCACTCTGGATGTTCCTTTAAATTTCACGACCCTACTCATGAACTTTCCCTTAAAGACGTGATCAGAGTGGAGGGCATTATTAGGGTCCATGACCCATTTTCCGTGATAGAGCTCTCTCAGATTGAGTCTAAACAGGGATTTTTCTCTGCCAATCCTTCCAAGTTCACTAAAGAGTTTCAATTTCCCTCTCTCTCATGACTTATCCTGAAGGGATGTACATGCCTTTCTCACTGCCACTTTCTCTGAGAAACAGGACCATGTCTTTGCTAAAGCCTGAGAATATGCCGATGATTTTAAACCACAGACAGTCAAGTCACTATCCCCCTGCTATGACAGTTGTCCCAGAAGATGACCCCATCTGGAACTATCAGCCCTCCCACCCAGACAGAGACAAAAGGGATCATATATTCTCCTGCCTTACTGAAGGCATGAAACAAGCTATTATTGAACAAGTTAACTATGATAAGATCAAGGAAGTCACTCAGGGACTTGACAAAAACCATGCTCTTTTCCTCACCTGCCTTTCAGAGGCACTCCAACGCTATACTAACTTAAACCCACACACTCCAGAGGGCCAATCCATTCTAGGCATGCACTTCATTTCCCAGTCAGCTCCTGATATTAAATGAAAGCTCCAGTGATTGGAGAAGGGACCACAGATCTCCAATCAAAACTTGTAGACCTGGGTTTTAAAGTCTATAGTATTACAAAAGAGGAACAAAAAGAGGAAAGAAGACAAAGAGACAATCAAAAGGCACAGAAACAGGGTTACCAGCTCTTAGCTTCAGCCATCACTGAGGTTGTTCAAAGATAGCAAAACCCTAAGAAGTTATCTCAGAGGGCTTGCTACAAGTGTGATCAGATTGGACATTGGGTCAGAGACAGCAAGTAGCCTCCTCCACCCACCACTTGCCCTAATTGCATGCAAATAGGACATTGAGGTAGTGACTGTCCCACTCACAGAGTCAGGAAGATGTGTACTCCCCAGGTACCTTGCTATGAACTGCACCCCCCCCATAGGCTCTTGCTATGCAGCCTGTTACCACACACTGAGTCTCTGATACAGAACTCTTGGGTCTTTTACAATTGGACTCACCCCTTGCTTGGAACAAACCCCCAACTATTCTACCAGATTGGTCAAACCTCGGGTCACTGTTTCAATGGCTGGGAGGTCTGTTTCATTCTTTATCGATGGTGGGGAGCAACCCACTCAGTCCTTCTTGAATTTTTAGGACTCCTCCTTCTTTTCTCCATCTCTATTAAGGGGTCAGTGGAATTACTTCCAACCCCTTATCCACACCACCTTTAGCCTGTCTGCAGGAAAATGAGTCATCCCTCACTTCTTTCTTGTAATCCCTTTCTGCCCTGTACCCCTATCATGGAGAGACATTATGGCCAAAATAGGAGCCACCTCCTACTTATTTCATAGAACTGTTAGCAAGGGCTATTATACCCCAGTCTTGTTCTAAGGTTATTGCACCTGAAGCTAAACACTTTCCCTTATATTCCATTATAAACCCAAAGTCAAGTCCTTTCACAACTTTGGGACAATTCAACCCCAGGTAAGGCATCACATGTACTCTTGTTTCTACACACCTCAAAGTCTGTCTTTCTTTTCCTTTCCTAATAAGTCCCAATATCCTATCAGTCTCCAAACTGTACAAGATCTTTTTTTTGGAGTTGGAGTCTCATTCTGTTGCCCTAGCTGGAGTGCAGTGTTGACCTGCTGGGCCACCCCAGCATTGACCTACTGGGCTCCGGCAATCCTTCTGCCTCAGCCTTCAAAGTGGCCATAACTATAGGCATGTGCTACCATACCTGGCTAATTTTTTATTTATTGCATAGACGAGGTCTCGCCAAATTGTCTGGGCTGGTCTTGAACCCATGGGCTCGGGCAATCCATTCGTCTCGGCCTCCCAAAGTGCTGGGATTACAGGCTGAGCTACTGAGCCCAGTCTCTGCAAGATCTTAAACCTCTAATTACTAAATTCCTCGCAGCCGTGTCCTTAGACCCACTAATTCACCTTACAATACCCCTATTTTCCCAGTCTACAAACTTGATGGATCCTACCACCTAGTTCAAGACCTGTGAATTATTAACCTAGTGGATCCTACCACCTAGTTCAAGATCTGTGAGTTATTATTATTAACTTGATGGATCCTACCACCTAGTTCAAGATCTGTGAATTATTTTATCCCCATTCACCCTATTGTTCCTAACCTGTATACCTTTCTCAGTACTGTCCAAACAAACACACAATATTTTACTGTCCTAGAACTTAAGGATGCCTTCTTTACTATCCCCCTCTCACCAGAACCTCAAGACCTCTTTGCTTTTCCTTGGATGGATCCAGATACTCATCACTCTCAACAACTTACTTCCCCAGGGCTTCTGAGACAGTTTCTATCTCTTTGGCCAGGCACTAGTCTCTGATATCTACCAACTTTCATTTATAGACAGCATCTTCCTACAGTATGTCGATGATTTACTATTATGTAGTCTGTCACTTTCTTCCTCTCAACAAGACCCCATCACCCTTCTCACTTTTCTTTGTAACAAAGTATACCAGGTATCGCCCTCTAAATCTTGATTTAACCTACAACAATTTACTTATTTGGGATTCCAGCTTAGCCCAGGACATAGAGCTATATAACTAACCAGATGAAACATCTTATTGCTTCTTTACCATTCCCTCAGTCTAAGAAGGATCTCTGTGCATTTTTAGGCCTTACTGGATATTTTAGAATATGAATTCCAAACTATGGACTCATTGCTAAACCTCTTTATGAGGTCACTGGGGGAGCAGAACATGAGCCCCTTAATTGGCAGTCTTCAATACACAGCTTTTAACACCCTTAAAAAGACTTTTATATAAGCCCCAGACCTGGTTCCTCCAAACCTCCAAAAGAATTTTCTCCTATACACAACAAAGAGGGGAAGAATAGCTTTGGGATGCTAGGACAAAAATACAGAACAGATTTTAAAGCTGTGGCCTTCCTTTCAAAACAGTTAGGTAACACTGCAAAAGGATGGCCACCCTGTCTCAAAGCTTTGGCAGTCACTGCTATACTGACATAGGAAGCTAATAAACTTACATACGGCCAGCATACGGACATCTACTCCCCACACCAGGCTACAGATATCCTAAATAACAATAACTATCTATTTCTTACCAGCCATCACCTTACTCAATACTGGATTCCCCTAGTAGGAAATCCTAATGTCACCACCTTAAATCCAGCCACACTCCTTCATACATCAGATTCTGTAGAACACTCCTGCCCAGAAACATTAGAGATCTCTAGGGTCAGGGTGGCCCTTTAGCTTCCTTGCCTGCCTTATCATTGCCTAGTGCAATTAAATCCTGTGCTTTCTGGTGTCGCCTGCAATGTATTGCAGAGACTTGGGCTGCAACCTGGGCTGCTTTAATGAATAGCAGAATGAGAGATGCATGCTTGATGGGTGTTCTTTTGGTAGTTAAAAGTCTTCTTTCTTCCCATACAGCTGCATGTGAGTGTAAAATATGGAAAACATATTTAGAATTTGTACAGATATTAAATATTTTGTCCTTTCCTAAGGCAGATTTAACAGATATTCCTCTATCTAACCCAGAACATGTCTGGTACATAGATGAGAGCAGCTTTATCTTAAATGGATAAAGAAAAGCTGAATATGTTATCATTGCTACTACTCTACTCATAGAAAGGGTCCCATTCCCCCCAGGCATGTCAGCACAAAAGGGATTCATAGGCCTACCCTGAACAGTCGCCTTAGGAAAGGACAAAATATTTAAACTCTGTACAGATTTTAAATATGCTTTCCATATTTCACACTCACATGCAGCTATATGGGAAGAAAGAAGATTTTAACTACCAAAAGAACACCCCTCAAGCATGCATCTCTCATTCTGCAATTCATTAAAGCAGTCCAGTCTGCAGCCCAAGTCTCTGCAATACATTGCAGGGGACACCAGAAAACACAGGGTTTAATTGTATGAGGCAATGATAAGGCTGACAGGGAAGCTAAAGGGCCCCTGTCACCCTCTTCCAGCCAAACACACAATATTTTACTATCCCAGTCACTGAGACTTTGGCCCTACCCACCATCAGTCCGACATATTCAGAAGAGGAGTTGCAACGCCTACGCATCAAGGACCATGGCTAACGCTCCAGAGAACACTTATCTTACCCATTAACCAAGAGGATGAAATCCTCACATGCTTCTTCACCACTCATTATACATAGGAAAGAAGCTACTTTTAAAATTCTTAAGCTGTAAAATCACCTGTTCTAACTTAGATTCTAAGTTAAACTCTGTCACTCAGGCCTGTCCTATCTGTAGAACTGTGAGTCCTCAAGGATACCTAAAGCCATCTCCTTCATTCCCCACTCACCAGTTGTGAGGATATCTTCCAGGACAGATTGGCAGCTTGATTTTACCCATGTGCCAAGAAATAGAGGTACTTGCTTACATTTATTAATACTTTCTCAGGCTGACTGGAAACATTTTCTACGGGCTCAGAAAGGGCCTCAGAGGTCACACCGGCTCTTACAAATGACATTATTCTTCACTTTAGCCTTCCTGTCTCCATCCAGAGTGATAATGGCTCTACATTTTATCAAGTGATGCAAGTTTCACAGTCAATTGGTCTCACTTTTACACTTCATACAGCATATCACTCTCAGTCTTCATGAAAGAAAGAAAGAAAGAGTTCATTCTACTTTCAAACAACACTTAACTAGGCGGTCCATAGAGCTCCATCTAGGATGGTCACAACTTCTTTCATTAGCACTCCTAAGTTTCATGGCCACTCTAAGGCCCCCCTATTTCTCAGTCCTTTTGAACTTATATACAGAAAGCCCCTTCTACTCCTTCCCAGGGTACCTACAGAGCCCCCTACTTTGGGAAATTATCTCCCTACCCTTGAATTAGCCCGGAAGCTCCTAAAAGGCTATGCTGACCAACAACTCCCTGCACCCTTTGAGGACCCTCCTCCTAAATCTCAGTTACAACCAGGGGGCTGGGTAATTCTCAAAGATTTACCAGGTCAAACTAAGTCCTTCAACCAAGATGGAAGGGACCCTTTCAAATAACATTAACCACCCACTCAGGACCTCTCCCCCTGGATTCATCTACCTTGACTCAAGAAGTTCCTGCATCAGAGCAATCTACACAAAACCTATACACCTCAGAGCCTCTAGGTGACCTAAAACTTCTCTTCAAAAAGGTAAACTCATAAATGCCCCCAAGCTGGGCCTACAGACATCATGAGTATTTTTTAATCCTTTTTGAACATTGTTGGGGATGTGATGTAGTACAGCTGTTCCTTAGATTAACAAAAAGCCTATTTCCAATTGGCTGCTCACTTTATCAAGCACAGGCCCGTACAAATACCCATGAAAACTGGTATTTCCAGTGTAAGTATACCAACTTTGAACTTTGGGTAAGCCTAATCTACCACTTAATATGTTGCCATAAAGTCAAGTACTACAAATATGCCCATGGGATTCCTGACCAGTATTCTTTAACCTAGTCAGAATGCAAAATTCATGAACTTGAACACTTATCCGAACCTCAAAACAGTCTTCATTACTGCCTTTAACATCATTATGTATGCTTTCTAGCTCCAGGATTTCAGTAAAACAAACCAAACTAGACAAACGGTGATGCTGAGACTGTTATCCTACCATTTACAGATCCTTCATTTAAAATGACCTCTGTACTAGTACTCCTGTTCATGCCGACCATAAATACAGCCTGACAGATGGAACCCCCTATAAGGATTCCACCAGGAGTCAAATGACTTCTGTCATGATCAACATCTTAATGTGGGAGACTTGCAAGAAGTATGGGTAATCCTGTACTCCATTCAACTTCCTATTGACTGATAAGGTCAGGACCTCCCCAAAACCCATGGTTCTTCAAAGTTAATACTTAGCCTAGACATGGGGTGATATTATTAACTACATCAATGTATGCAAAAATAGCCAGTAGCTGCATCCCCACCAAACCTGAAACAAATTAGGATCTAATAGGATTACAACTTTGGGATCATATGCTGTCCAAAATTTCAGTCAAACTGTCAACTTGGTAAACAGCACTGTGATCTTAGCAGGTTTCATAGCAGTCAACTGGCTGCCTTGTGGAGGAGCAGGGTTACTGGGAGGACTTTTATCCCCAGGTGTTCGAGTATAACCCCATCACAGAAACCAAAAAGACCAGGAGTCAGGCTGTGGGGACATCTAAAAATGGACTAAGGAATTTGCTGGTGTGACACTGGGAACTGCCTGGATCCCCATAGTGGGTGGCAAGCTATCCCCATAGTGGGTGGCAAGCTATTCGACCAGATATCAAAGCTTTAATATGCCATGATCACTGTGTAGCAGAATACATGTCTTGAGCTCTGGCACTTCTTAACCAGGAGGAGGGTGAAATCAGACAATATATAATGGATGATCACATGGCATTAAACTTCTTTCTGGCTAAGACAGGTTATCTCTGTGGAATAGTAGGTAGTGTTTGCTGTACAACCATGGAAAACCTACAATGCAACATCTCTAATTATGTTGACAAATTAGAACATATAGCTCAAAACACAAATTAGAACATATAGCTCAAAACACCATGTCATTACAAGACCACATTCACCTGTCAAACGTTGTGGAAGAAGCAATAGTGGCCTTTATTATATATTGCTAGCTCTAATAGTGTGCACTTTTGCTTGGTGCTTGGTGTACAGATGCTAAGTACTCTACTGTCTACCACTCTGTTGGCTCCTGCTCCCATCGTCGCCTCCTCTCGTATGAGGCTTAGGCAGGTATGGGCATCTCCACATCCTGATTCATCAGGGAGTAACTACAGAAGATAGACCACTATCTGCATACCCCAGTATTAATAAGAATATTTTAAAACAACCAGAGGAGGAAATGAAAGGACAGAACCAAAAATGGAGTTTCTCTGGTCAACTTGAGCAGGCGTGGTCATGTACTTAGGTCAACGTTGCATATACAGCAATAGTCATAACTAGAAGAAAACCTGTTGGGCTTCATTCTACTTGGTCACAAAACATTAAGATTAACATCTCATCTTTGTCCCAAGAATTTGTCTTCCAGCTACTGGTCCAGCTCTTCTTGTCTACATGATTGACTGCCTGTGACTGACCACCCCCTCATCTACCAGGTCATCAGAGATGCAAGAAAACAGACCATCACCATGGAACCAGCAGTCTTTATTATCTCATCCAAGAATGTTTGCTTGCCTCCCTGGAAAAGATCTTACAAACCCCCAGCCCTAAACATTTAAGGTTGGCATTTCCTTTAAACATCTGGCCCCTTCTCCTTTGCTGGGGAAGTGGATCCACCCTTTCTTTGATGTACTTTCTAAATAAACTCCTTTTTTTCTAATCTACCTTGTGTGCAATTCTTTGCCTACCCGTGTCACCAACTCAGCTCATGGACCTAACAACAAGTAAAGAAGGAAAGCAAATTATTTTATGGCCCTGCAAATTCATCTCTTGGGGACTCCCAGACTCCAAGAACCTTGTAAGACATTTATCTATTGTCTCTGTAGTCTACCACATATAGGGTTTCATCTACATATCAACAAACCTGAAATTTTCTGTCCCTTTGTCTTAACAAAGTATCTCCTCTACTGATTTTCAAAATTCCTTAGCTGAGAACTACAAACTAACACTCAAGAAATTTTTTAATCCACCTATGACCTGCAAGCGCCCCTTCACTTGAAAATGTCCCTCCTTCCTGGGCCAAACCAATGAAAATATCACATTTATTGATTTATGGTTTCCTGTAAAATCTGCCTTCCTAAAATGTATATAACCAAGTCACCATTCAACCACAATGGGCACACGTTCTCAGGACCTCCTGAGGATGGGTGTTCCCAGGCTTAGGTCCTCAAGATTGGTTCAGAATAAAGTATCTTAAAATATTTTCAGAGTCTGGCATCTTTTCATCAACACGAGCACTGCTGCTATGAACACTGGTGTACAAATAAGATCCTGCTTTCAGTTATTTGGGGTATATACTCAGAAGTGGAATTACTGGATCATATGGTTATTCTATTTTTAAATTTTTGAGGAATTGCCTTTCTGGTTTCCATAGTGACTGCATCATTTTATGTTCCCACTAATATGGCACAAAGACTCAAATTTGTCTGCATCTTCAGAAATACTTCTTTTCTGTTTTTTGAGATTTTTAAAAAAATATTTGATGGCAGCTATTATAATGAGTATGAAGTGGTATCTTATAGTTTTGATTTGCACTAACCTAATGATTAGTGATGTTGAACATCTTTACACATTCTTATTAGTCATTTGTATATCTTCTTTAGAGAAATATTCAAGACATTTGTTCATTTTTAAATTGGTTTTTGGGTTTTTAATTGAGTGGTAGGAGTTCTTTTACATATTCTAAACATTAACTTATGATTTGCAATATTTTTCTCCCATTACATGGTTTGCATTCTGCTCTGTTGATTGTGCTCTTTGATATACCAAAGTCTCCTATTTTGATGTCCAATTTACCTAGGTTTCCTTTTGTTGCATGTGCTTGTGGTATAATATCCAACAAATTATTGCTACTTCCAATGTCATGGAGCTTTTGCTCTATGTTTCTTCTAATATGTTTATGGTTTTAGCTTCTACATTTAAGTCTTTGATCCATTTTAAGTTAATTTTTGTATATAGTATAAGGTGTCTTAGTCCATTTTGTGTTGTAATACTGGAGAATTTACACAGAAAAGAGATTTATTTGATTAACCATTTTGCTATAGCTGGAAAGTCTAAGACTGCACAGTTGCATCTGGTGAGGGCCTCATGTTGCTTCCACCTGAGGTTGAAAAGAGAAGTGTGTTGGATGTATGCAAAGAGATCATGGAGTGAGAGAGGAAGTAAGAGAGAAACTGAGGAAGCCAAATTATTTTTAACAACATGCTTTCTTGGGAACTAACCCATCCCCCTGAGGATGAGAATTTAGCACACATAGGAGGGTGTTAATGTATTCCTGAAAGATTTGCCTCCATGATTCAAACACCTCCCACTAGACCCCACTTCCCAACCCTATTCCATTGGGGATCAAATCCCAACATGAGTTTTGATGGGAACAAATCATACCCAAACCATAAGGAATGATAAGCTTCCAAACCATAACTAAGGTAAGTTTATTCTTTTGGATGTAGGCTTTCAGTTTTTCCAATACCATTTGGTGAAAGGACTGTTTTTTCACATTTAGTGGTCTTGGCACCCCTATCACAAATTATCTGACTATATATGCAAGCTTATTTCTGGGCTTTCTATTGTGTTCCAATGGTTTATATATCTGTGTTTATGCCAGTGCCACAGTTTTGATTAGTGTAGCTTTGTAATAAGTTTTGAAATCAGGAAGTGTGAGACCTCTAATTTTTTCTTCTTTTTTCAATATTATTTTGGTTATTTGTGGTCCCTTGAGATTCCATATGAATTTTACAATAGATTTTTCTAACTCAAACAGGCAAACAAACAAAAAGCCATGAATGTTTGGGATTTTGATAATGATTACATTGGACCTGTAGATGGCTTTGGGTAATATTGACATCTTAACACTATGAAGTCTTCCAAACACTGATGTGTCTTTAAGGCTAAGAACAAAGGCCATTTTTCTAGTTTAAAAAGCTAATTAATAGTAAGAAACATATAATGAACATTTTATACTAAGCACTCATGATGTCAAACTCTAAGAAACTGATGGGAGAGTGAGGATGCGAGTGGTTCCTCTTTTTTAAAAATTGAAACACAGCCAGTGAAATTTACTGGTCTGCTAGAGAAAATAGAAAAAATAAATAAGCTGGGCTCGGTGGCTCAGCCTGTAATCCCGCATCTTGGGAGGCTGAGGTGAGTGGATTACCTGAGCCTGCGGGTTCGAGACCCACCTGGGCAAGTTGGTGAGACCTCATCTCTACAATAAAAATAAAAAATTAGCGCGCGCCTGTAATTCCGGCTACTCGGAAGGCTGAGGTGGAAGGATCGCTGGAGCCCAGCAGGTTGAGGCTGCAGTGGCCGAGGGCAGCCACTGCACTCCAGTCTGGGCAACAGAGTGAGACTCCAACTCAAAAAAAAAGAAAAGAAAAGAAAAAATAAATAAAAAATCCAGCTTTACTCTATGTTAGATTCCAAAGTAAACTAGCTTCTGTTTATACATCTTTTGGTACCATATTACTTTCAATTGTTTTAATTTTTAAATTTACTTTTATGTTTGGTAGGTAAATTATCTATGCATTGCTATTTTCTCATAAATAATTTAGCTAATTTTGCCCATATTTTTTTAAAAAGAGTATTACAAACATTTTATCAAGTTTTAAAAAAACTCTCAGTATTTTCATTTAATTTATATTAAATATGCAAATTATTTTGAGAGGAATTAACATCTTTTTAATATTGACTCTTCAGTGTGATTTGTTCAAGACTTGTTTTGTTGATTATTTCATATATTACCTACATATTTGCTGTTAAGTTTGATCATTAGATAGATATGCACACACATATGTATTTATATGTTACTATTATAAATTTTTCTCTCCATATTCTCTAATTGAACATTGTTATTGTTGGCAAGGGAAAATGTATTAATTCCTCTTGACTTTAACTTTAATTCTTTGGATTTTATAGAGAAAAAAATCACATCTGACAATAATGAATATGTTGTTCTCCTGTCCTGTAATTATACATTGTTGTTCATGGACCAAAAATTACAGAAATACGTCAGTAAATAATAGTGGTATTAGCATATATTTTGTACTGTTTGTTACCCTTGCTGGAATACCTGTAATGTTTCACCATTAAGCAAAATGGAACCCGGCAGAAAACTATATTATCATATTTTTAAAGTATATATTTTTCATTTATTATGGGTTTTATTTCTGATTAAGGATTGGATGTTAAATTTTATCAAATATAATCTCTCTATCATATCAATCAGAGATCAGTCAGGAAAACAGAAGCTACTCTATGTAATCAAGGTATAAAGAGTTTATTATGATAATTATGAGCTTTACAACTGTTGGAAGACCTACAGAAACAAAAGTCAGCGAGTTCAAAACTCAGGAGCTTAGCCTGAAACACCATAGTCAGTGGTTCTCAAGAACTTTCATGAAAGTCACTGTGAATCTTACTCATGTTTGCTCATTTGTCAGTTTGCAGTTGCCTTCAAAGAACAGTGGCCTCCACTTTTGTGCCCTATAAATCTCATCTCTTATTGGCAAATTCTAATTAGGAGCAGTAGTCATTGGCTTCTGTTCTGCAGTGCCAGGAGACCATAAAAAGAGCAGAAGTGATGCCAAATGAACAACTCTCCAGCCCAATTGATTATTTATGAAGATGGCATATAGTTTTATTTTAATGTAGTAATTATATTCATGGGTTTTGTAATATCAAGTCATATTTGAAATAAATCCTGCATTGTTCTGGTTTATTTTAAAATGTAAATTCAAGGTCAGGTGCAGTGGCACACAGCACTTTGGGAGGTCAAGGCAGGATGATTGCTTGAACCTATGAGCTCAAGATCAGTCTAAACAACATAGCGAAACCTTGTTTCTAAAAAAAAAAAATTAAATATTAGTTGGGTGTAATGACGCGTGCCTGTAGTTCCAATTACCCAAGAGGCTGAGGTGGAAGGATGACCTGAGCCCAGAAGTTTGAGGTTGTGGTGAGCTGTGATGGTGTCACTGCACTACAGCCAGGGTGACAAAGGGAGACCTTCACTCAAAAAAAAAAAAAAAGTACGGTCAAATGTAATTTATTAAAACTATTATATTAGTTAGGTTATTTGTATTATATTAATGAAAGATTTCTATAGTTACATTGTGATATTTTTTATTTGATTATGCTACCAAGATCACATTTGCTTTAAAAAAGAAGTTGAGAAGGCTTCCATCTTTTATCTGTTCTTAAAACATGTAAATTTATCACATAAGGATCATCTGTTGTTGGCTGGGCATGGTGACTCATGTAATCCCAGCACTTTGAGAGGCTGAGGCGAGAGGATTGCTTGAGTCCAGGAGTTCAAGACCAGCCTGTGCAACATATTAAGACCCGGTCTCTACAACAAAACAAAAATTAACCAGGTGTAGTGGTGTACTCCTGTGGTCCCAACTGCTTAGCAGGCTGAGTGAAGGATCGCCTGAGCACAGGAGGTTGAGGCTGTAGTGAGACATGATTGTGCTACTGCACTCAATCCTGGGTGACAGATTGAGACCCTGACTCAAAAAACCCAAAAATTACCTGTTGCTTAATAATTAGAAATAACTCACAAAAAATCTGAGCACAATATCTTTTTAATTTTTTTTTTCAATTCCTTAAGTAAATATTGATTTGTACTCTTCTCAATTTAACCAATACAGATATTATAATAGAAAAAAAAATAAACCTCCTAAAGCTGAAAAAATGTGTGTATTTGCAATTGAAAGGATTCAATGTCTGAGTCAGGCCAAATTAATGCAAAAATACTAGCAATATTAGAACATAACTTTACATTTCAAAAACAAGGGAAAAAACTAACAGCATGCTAACTGAATAACAAAGGTTACCTCTAAAGAAGTAAAAATCAGATTGGTTGGGGTTAGACTATAACATTAAATGAGAAAAAAAATCTATACTTTTGAAAGAAAGTTTTACTATGCAAAAGTTCTAAACCCAGCTAGTTGTTGTTTACATATGAAGGCAACAGAAAGACATTCTTATACATGTAGGGCCTCAGAAAGTATGCCACCACAGTATATTTAATACAAAATTTATCTGGCCAGGCTCCATGGCTCAGCCTGTAATACCAGCACTTTGGGAGGTGGAAGCAAGAGGATTGCCTGAGCCCAGAGGTTCAAGAACATCCTAGTCAACTTGGCAAGACTTTGTCTCTACACTAAATCAAAAAATTAGCTGGGTATGGTGGCTCAGACCTGGGGTTCCAGCTACTTGGAAGACTGAAGTGGAAGGATTGCTTGAGCCCTGCATGTCGAGGCTGTAGTGGCAGTGAATAAGGCATTGTACTGCAGCCTGGGTTATAGAGTGGGATTCGACTCAAAAAAAATAAAATAAAATTATCTAAGAGCTGCACTAGACCAATGAAAGATGCATCAAAATAAACAATAAAAGAGAAAAGAAATGATAGTTTTTAAAAATTGGGATAAGCATCAAGGGCAATTCAACATTATATTAAACTTAAGTATTATATTAAACAGAATTGCTGATGCAAATACTGCAACTGTCAAAAAAGATTTTGAGAGATATATAATATAAAATATTTTCAAATATTGAAGGCAATTGCCAATAGAATTTAAAACAGTATGGCAACACAAAAGTAAAAAAAATTTATAGCAGTTATAAATTTTTTTCTTCAGATGTTGGTAAACAGATAAATATATGATTATTTTATAAGATAATTTGATAAAACATTCCAGAATTTTTCTAAATGCATAACTTATAACCAAGAATTTCCATAATTAGAATTTTTAAAAAAGAAATAACCAGATAACAGCAAAGATTTTTATATAAGGATGGACTTTGCATGCTTGCTTTAAACATTGAAAATATAGATCTATCACCTCTCTCATTCCTTTGTCTCTCTATCTATTTTCTCTGAAAACTAATTTTGTCTTCTGCAATGTTGCTTCTTTTCTATGGAGATTTAAAATTCCATTGCATTTTTAGTTTATTAAAACTTTTCTTTTCTCAAACTACTTTTAAATTTTTGTCTTTTTTTTCTTAAGATTGCTCCTCTCTTTGTCTCAATATAGACTTTCCTCTGTTGTTTCATGCAAGCAGGTTCTCTTGGATTTTTCTTCCACATAGCTGTATTTGCTCTATAGCCTTGAGTGTTGTGACAGGTGAATGGTATCCTTCAATAATTCCAGTGCTGAAGATGGGATTTAACCTTCCTTGCATTTCAATAGAAAGATATTAATTAAGGAGGTAGACAGCTGTGCTCATTTTGCAATCCTGTCCGGAAATACCCTTTGTATGGGGTTATGCACAGCATTAAGAGAGCAGTGTAATGATTCCAACATAGTATGAAAAACAGGGAAGAAGGATGTTCAAATCTTAGGCAAGAGACCAATTAATGGGAATAGATAAAATACTTTAGGGGAAAAAAAGAAAAGGAGAGTCCAAACTAAATCTGTTTGAATGCAATTGAGCAGAGAATGTAAATTTGATAAATATTTAATTGGTACTAACAACAAACATGGTGGCTTATTTATGTAGAGATTGAGAAAGAAAAAAAGGACAGAATAGAGAATTGTTCAGAAATATCTACCTTGGATGACTGGGCTAAGTATAGATTTCTAATTGAGACAGGAAATAAAGGAGGAAAATCAGACTTCTGGCATTTAGACAGTAATGTCAGTTTGGAACTTACAGAGTTTGAGATATTTATAAGAAAAGCAGGTGGAAATGCCAAGAAGACATTTCAAAATATGAAACTGGACCTCAGGTTTGGAGATGAAAACATGGATTTGAGCATAATCAATAGATTTTAGTTAAAACCAGGAAGGAAGAGAAAGAAGGAAAGGTTGAGAACAGAACACAGAACAGCATTATTTAAGAAGTGGTTAGAAGAAAATCTAGTGAAGGGAACTGAAAAAAGAGCAATTTAATAATTAGAATTAGGCCAGGAGAGTGTGATGTCACAAAAACAAAATTAGGAGACTATTTGAATGGGAAAGAATAACTAAAAAATCAAAGGGACCAGAGTGATCACAGAAGGGACGGAAGAGTGACCATGGAAGATGTTGATTCTGACATTAGCAATTTCATGGACAGCAGGATATTTAGACTGTTGTATGGAATCTACTAGAATATTGTTGGCTTCAGGAGTTAGAAAAAGAAAAAACCTGAGAAAACTTGGTTGAAAAAGGAAAGGAAGATACAACTCTTAATTATCTTGAAATATTTCTCTGCTTTTTTTTTTAATGTTATGTAAATCTTTATTAAAGTATAAATTCAGAAAAGTGCACACATTTTAAATATGCAGTTCAGGGAATACTCACAAAGTAAATACACTCTTGTACATTTGTGTAACCAACACAAAGTCAAGAAACAAGCTACCAGAATCTCAAAAGCCTCTTTTGTGATCCTTTCTTTTACTATCCATCACCCACCAAGGATAACCATTATCTTGCCTTTTAGCACCGTAGACCAGTTTGTAGTCTCTGTATTTTCCAGTCTTTAAAAATAAAATTTAGCATTTTCTAATTTAACATTTTTTTTCCATAAGTCAGGATCATTATTATGAGCATTAACTCCAGGATGAGGCAGTAGCCTTATCGTCTATATGCTATAGACAATAGCCTATATCCTATATCCTAGCCTATATGCGTATATCCTGGCAGAGGACCTAAAGAATAATAGCTGCTACTAAATTAGTTAAATGAAAAAATAGAGCTTCATAATCAGTTGCCATGCTACTGACCTTGGTTCTCCCCAACTTTTATAGGACCTTCTCAAGGCCATTGCAACTGTATTGGATTTAAAAAAAAAAAAAAGCTGAATCATTCACTCTCTCCCACAATGTGTAAATATTGACAAGAAAAATCATGTATCAAAAAAAGATTAAAACTTCATTTGAACTCTATTTAAGCGGTATCTTTTAGCTAGATGCTTCCTTCAGTGCCTGTATCACATCATGTTCATTATTTCTAACACTGCTCAGAACTACCAACTAACAACGTTCCTGAACTGTCTGTCAATTCTGCATTTCATTAGCAAAATTCCTAACTCATTTTTCTCTCTAGGCTTTTGTGTAGCTTTAATAAATGCAGTTGTTGTTATTAATAGCAAGATCCTTAAGAACCAGAATGTATTTTATTCCTTAAATCATGAAGATATACCCTAAAAATCACATAGCTCTATATGCAACTCCAAAACATGTATATATTTTTATTGCAAAATACATCATTTGTAGTGAAAACCAGCTGAGTAGAAATCTGATTAGAAAGCAACTCTCATTGATTTCATATGGTTCTGTTAATTGTCTGTCATTCCTTCTGCATATTCTCCATTCTATTTAATTTGATTTGATACCATTAAAATATTATCCTCGAGGAAACTTACAGGGATTCAAATGTTTAAGATTAAAACCATAAGTGAAAATTGCTTCTTTGCCCTTATTCTCCATGCATGTTCCTAACAAAAGCAAAGATTAAATAGAAGCCTTTCGTACATTTGGATAGTGCATTTAACTCACTCTGCCTGAACAATATGTCCATTATGACAAAGTATCCAGATTACTTTTATGAACGAAAATAGAGGTACATTTTTTTTCTGTTCAGGAAAAGAAACCAATCTTTTTTTGTAACTGCTAGGTCGCATTGTTATATCAAAAGCTCATTTGTGAACATAAGGGTCTCTGTAATCTGAAACAAAGCAAAACATTGTTATAAAGAACAATTTTTGCTATAGTAAGCTATAAGGAGCAAAAATATTCAGATATGAAATATCTTAGTTATAGGAAGAATAGACTTCTTGAATTGTAAATATTTTATGTGGAAGAATACCAACTGATAGTGCTAAGTATTCTAAGCTAGAGCATTTATTATTTAAAACCTGCCTGATTTACATAGAAAACACATATGTAACTAATTGAAGCAAATATAAAAGCATAAAATCTAAGAAATATAGAAAAGGAAGGCACAGAAGAAACAATTTAGTTATACTAGAAAGCCTGGGTTCAGGATAGATTCTGGTTACAAATAAAAATTAAAATAGTTTTAACCTTCTTGGCAGCCAGCTCAAAATATATGTGTATATATATTCCATATATATACACATATTTTATATATACACACATATATAGTATACTAGTTTTTCATATATAGTAAGAAAGATCATACTAGTTAGAAAAATTTCTCCCCAACATTAAACTCTACAAGTTAATCATATGAATTTTCATATTGAACATACAGAGCAACATACTAGTTATTTTTTAAACTAGAGATTTTATAAAGCTTTTAGAAATATTGAGGGTGTTATATGGAAGTTTATAGCACAGTATAGCAATATAAGTTATAGTATTTTCAAGGCAAATATAAAAATTAGTTTATTAATTGAGTTTTCCTGATTTCAAGTCAACTTTAAAAGATCAACATTTAATATCATTAAACATCTTTGCATTTGCAAAAATTCAAAGGGGAGCTAAGAAGGAAAGAACAAGGAATTGACATTAATATTCATCAAACAAGTTCTAAAGGCTGAGCAGTGCTACATTAGGCACACAGCAATTCATTTCTGTAACTTACAGCAACCTTTTAGCATATTTTGGGTTACCTTTTTTGTGTTTTTATGAGGTGTGAAGGAGTGGGATAAAAATTACTCTAAATGCATAAGAATCTGTACAGCAAAAATAGGACCTGTATTTCCTAATCAGTCTTCTAGTTTTTCCATATAATAGTCTCTTGGCCTCTTCAAACATGTGGTTTTATAGTATATAATGATTTCACATATTTTTATCAATACAATAAGCATTTGACTTTTACAACATGAGCAAAATAATTGATATTTATTTCTGGAGAAATAGAAACCTGTATCTAATTATTCAACTTTTTCCTTTTATTCAAGTTCTTTATCTTTTTAAAATCTTTTATACACAAATTCTACAATTATTTTTGTGAAGAAAATATTTTATTAGTGAAGAAGGTATAGAAAACTGAATATTTTCTTCCTTATGTAATTTTTAAAACATTTCCTTAAGATACTGTTGTTTTATCATATATTTTTTACTCTTTTCACTTTCATCACAAGTTGCCACAACAGAATCTGAGAATACAAGATCTTAAGCCTGAAACATTGCAGAAAAATAAGAAATGTTACTTATTAACTACCTAGAGTGCTGCAAACTTCTGGCAATTAATTTCAATTAAGTTATTTACAAGGTGCACCACTGCTAACTTTGTGCCCAGATGTTTCAGTTGGCAACATGTGATGGCCACCAATGTAGTCAATTTCAGTAACAATCACTCATTGATGGAATTTTCACACTGAATTCATAGCACCTTCGTAACATTAGTACATGATATCATCACCCTTTGCCTCATCATAACCGTAAAAATGCCAATACGAGTTGCAACAAATTACTGCAGGCAATTGCTAAGTTCTAGAGATGCTGTACTGAACACCTGGGCTGGCTCAGAATCTAGCAGCTTTCAAAGTTTAGTTACCAGATGTTTGTGGAACAACTTATTCATGTATGGAAAACATACTTTTTTTATTTTTACATTTGCATGAACGATTACCAGACCTTTGGAAGCAGTGGAAACATATGTTTTATGAAAAAAGCTAATAGAGTTTATTAGGGAATATTTTAATTAAAATCAGCATGGTTAGTCTTAAACATTGTGAATTGAATCCACATAATCTTTTTTATGCAATTGTTTGTTTATGTAATAAAGCACATCTTCACAAATTAAGTGGCACTGTGAAGAAAACAAGAACTTATAAAAGTTGTATTGATATTAACAGTGTTTAAATCAACTTTGTATATGATTTGGCTTAATAATTTTGTGTATTTGTAAAATAATATTTATTTTATAACTATATCATTCTTGACTATCCTGCATCTTCTTAAAGAAGTCAAGGACTATTTAAAATTGCCTATATATGTTTATTTTCATCATTAATTTAACATAATATTGACTATTATGTTTTAGAAAAATTACACTTTGTAATTCAAATAGTAAATGTTTTTAGAAAAACATTTTGTCATGTCATTTCAAAATATATTCTCCATCCATGATGAGAATATGACTAGGAAAAATATCATTACTAATTTTTTAATACCTCTATTTCTTAAGGGATTGTTATTTTTAATTTAAGAAAAGTGCTGATTCTTAGTTTTTTAATGAACTGAAATGTCAGTCCTTATGAAAATAAACAGACTTTCCCTTTATTAAAGTTAAACTATTATTCCCATTGAAATTCATTTTATTTTCTGTAAGGGTGTGAAATGGACCACACTTTCCTCCTTCTGGGCAACTGCAACAAGTTGTTAAATCTATTAACAGCTGTACGGTAACTGTGAGATTCTGAGTGATTTCATTTAGTTCAAAAGAACTCTAAATTTATCCAGGTGTTAAAGTTTTGTTAAGTCCTGGGTAAAATCAAAGGTTATTCTATTAGGTACGCATTTTAGGATTTGATGAATGTGTTATGTGCATAAAGTCCAAAATATAAGAAAATATATCTCTGTTACTCACTAAATGAACAGGTAAGCAAATGTTAAACAAAACAAAACAGACAAAAAACCCACAAAAACTCTTGTCTTGTTTAAAAAGCAAACATTTCAACACCTTTGCTGACAAATGAGAATTACACATACCATTAAGACAGACTTGTTCACTATCGGGTATAAAGGAATGAAATATATGAAGCAAACACACATTAGACTGGAGAGTAAATCTGGGATGAAAAACCTCTTTGCAGCTTTAACACTTAGGAGATGGATACACACTCCCTTCGCACTACTGTGAAGTTCACAGTGGTCCTGCCCTGATGACTAGCATATTGTCTTTCCTTCTTCATATGTCCAGGAATCCCTCCACATCTCCAGGGACCTATTATGAGCTGTCAGCTGGTACTGCATACTAAGCCCACATTTTCTCATTGTTTATTATAAGACTTGAGCTCAAGGGGGTGTGAAAGATGGTGCACGAATATAGTCCCTTGTGTTTTGTTAAGAAAATGTAAATGTCTCTGTTGCATTTTTTTTTGCCCAAAATGATCCCAAAAGTTTAATATTTACCCAAAGGCAAACTAACAGAGTACCTCTATGTTAAAAATGAGCTGCAATTTGTTTTCAGTCCTTGGGACATTTTTACACCCTCATTAAATAAAAGAAATAATCATAAAGGAAATTAAACCACAAAGAAAATATGTTAAAGCCATGTTAAGGGCTGACCTAAATATATAAAACAAAAGAAATACATGGTTGTGGTTAGAATTTGGTCTTTAACCAGCTATTGCATATACAGCACACAGTAACATGGTAACAATATGTTAGGAAGATTCTCAAGCTGTATTTACTCAAAGCAACATATTTGGAAGAAGAGTGAAAGATTCACAGAATTACTCCAATGTTGTATTCATTTGAGGTAAAAGTTACAGTTTTTAAGAAGCTTTATTATTGATGGAAACGTCAGAGTTGGCAGTTTGGGAATGCTTACTAATTATATCTCCTCTACATGCAAGTAAGATTTCTACTAAAAAAAGTTGAGCACCCATGGCTAGTTTTAAAAGGCAAAATTGCAATGAATTTAGCTTAAAGATTGAATTGGCTTATATTTGTGATTTTAGAGTTGGGCAAAACCTCATTCTATAAAATAGAATGAGTGTTCCAATGAACTGAGCAGAGGAGGTTGGTTCTGTAGGCAGAAAAGAGCTGAAGAAGGGAGAAACGAAACAAAAAGCAGATTGGTTATTTCAAATTTGCTTTCCTTGTAAAGGTTAAAGCAGAGAAGAACGTCCTCATTATGCCGGCTAAAATGGGCCTATTTGGGGATTTAGTTGTTATCTCTTTCTCTCTCCTGATTTCTTCAAAGGTCACACAAACAACTTAGTTTTGGATTGGTGATGCGGAACTTCAACATGAGTAACTTAATTTTGGTTTGGTCTGTTGGGCCCACTGCAGGAGCAAAGTCCAAAACCAGTGACCTCCTGTAAATTGTATTTAACATTAGCGCAAGTCACCCATGTCAGTATGTCATGAAACTCTTACTCTACAGGCAACCTGATCAAAACGATTCCCATTCCAACTTTCCCCTTCCTTATATTACCCCCCAAATGGAGTTCAACACTAAAGGAGTTCAGCTCTGGCATTAAAAATGCCTATCAGTAGTCTGATTTTCTATTATATGTGAGTGGTAGCATGCTACATTTATTTTTTGCTCCATTTGATGTCCGTAGGCATAGATATTAATAAAGGCAAGCAGACAAAGACAACGCTCACATTCTTTGCTTTACTTTTGAAGGGCAGTCCTGACATTGTTCACTCTGAGACTTGGGTTTTGCCCATTGCATGACTCTGTCATCCAGAATTGAACCTTTAGGATTTTAGTCACCCCTAAAATTTACTCCAGTTCAGTTTGCCAACAACCACGTACATATGAGATCATGTGATAAAGTACAGTTCATTCACTGGAATGAAGTTGCCCACATTATGAAAAGATGAACACAGTGTTTTTATTACTATCTGGAGGCCTTGCAAGGTGAGTTTGATATTTATAAAGTACATTGCTCTGCAGATTAGTATATTGGATTGCTAATCCAATGTACTATCCAATGTTTTGCATAATCTAGGCCTGTCAGGTAGTTCAGATTCTTCTCGTGCATGGGAGAGAAGGTCAAGAATGCACCGCACTAGGAAGACATCCTTCTCTCTAAGACAGCACATTGGGCCTACACACAGGAACTAATGGAGAAGGGAGAGTTCTGCAGCCCCCTTAGCATCAATCTTACAAATATTTATAAATATGCCTTTGGGAAGTTTGTTTTTGTTGAGATATTCCTTTGATAATATCTTAAAGTTTCCTAACTCTATACAAATATTTTTTATAGATGTATTTTCTCATTTAGTTGTATTTTAGCTTTTCCTTATAGACTCAGATGAGCTGATCATTTTGGAGGTATTTAGTACCAAAAGCAACTAGAAAATTACAACTGGAATAGAAGAAAGAAAAATTGATTTATTTATTTTAGTACTTTTATCATTATTAATTTGGCCTTTGTTTGAAGGTGCCCTTAAAAACAGCATCGAAGTAAGCAGGAGTCTAACAGTTTAACATAATGTGTGAAGATGGAAAGTTATTCTACATAGAGAGAAACCACGATGCTAGACTATGATTGTGATATACCTTATCGGCTTATGTTTTAGTCTATGTACCAAAACCTTCACTCAACAGCTGCGAAAAGTCTGAGAGACAATCCATAGAACAGCTCAGGAACAAAATTAGACTTGGGAGTTTCCTGTTCCTTAATTAAGTTTAAGCTGCTTTCTGCAGTGACAGGGCTCCAATTAGAAGACAAGTTCAAAGAAAAATCTAACACAGTTACCTGTGGCTATATCATAAGCTTTAATGTAGCCCAGAGTTTGGAGAGTACAATTTTAAGTGAACTTTCTGGAGCTACCTTAACAGCAACAAATTTAATTCATAAAAATCATGAAGCCCAGAGGGAAAGTTTCTTTTCTTTGTTGTGTTTTTTCCTAAGTGCTCTAATCCATATATATATGAATCACCCATAAATGCAGTACCTGAGAAGACAGTTTCTCCTTTGTTTAATGTGAACTATACTTCCAACGAAAGCTGTGGATTTTCACACACTCCAACAAATACTAACAACAAAAAAGTGCTAACACACTATAAGCATTTTCTATATATTTAATATTCTTAACTACTAGTGAAGATACTAGAAAAAAATAATAACGTGCTTTGTGGTACTCTTCATAAGGCTTCCAAATTCTCACTTTCTTGAAGCTTCTCAAAGCAGAATGCATAATGATTTCTTCAAAATGTCACTTATAATTTGTTCCCCTTTCCCTCTACTTAAAATTACTATAGACCATCCATTCAAAGTCAGCATTTTCAAAAAGGATCAACTGAAACTTGAACAGGCAGAAGGAAAAATGTTTCCACTTCTACCAGACTTAAAAGAAGTTGGGCATCTTTTCGTATTTTTCTTATTAGCACTGTAATATAAAACATCTGATATAATTTAGTAAATGAAATACATTAAAACAACAAATAAAAGAAGCTGTAATTAATAAAATACAGAAGACCCTATATAGCTGCCTTTTCCTGTCTTGACAAGAGGCACAGTCAAGTAGCTAGAGCCATGAGTAACTGAGCTGGAAGGCCATAAACCAATGAACAGGGTTGTGGCTGCTGTGTGCTAGAATGAAACTTTTATTTGTTTATAAATGGAAGCTTTTATTTATTTTGCCATCTTTGTAACAGAGCATTAGACTCTGCCACTTCCTCCCAATTTTCTTACTCTCTGTGGAAATAATAGTTCCATAACTTCTTATTTCTGGATAGTTCTTATCCAAACCTTTTTCTTTGGCCTAGTTACTTATGAGTCTCTATCATCTGATCCTTCTGAAACTATCCATTTCCTTCTACTATAATTCCAACAATAGAGTCTCTCAGCTTCATGCAGGCCAGTTCCTACTTTATCCTTGTTTCACACACACATTTATGGCTCACATCTCTTTGCCTTTGAATATACTGGTCTCCCAAGAAAGGACAATTGCCCACTTCTTTATAGCAGTCTACATCCAGGGGCTGCTACTCAAATGTACTCAAGGGTCAGGCAAGCAAAATGCTTGTGATAGGGTACAAAACAGTAAATGATGGGATAAAACACAAAGAAGTGGTACATAGTGTGGCTAAACTGGGAAGGGTAGGTTCCGTGTAAAGGCGTTTGAATTTCAGTTTTTTTGTTTGTTTGTTTTGAGTCAGGGTCTCACTCTGTCGTCTGGGCTGAAGTGCAACCACACTAAAATGGCTCACTATATCCTTGATCTCCTGAGCTCAAGTGATCCTTCCACCTCAGCCTCCCAAGTAGCTGGGACTACAGGCATGCACCACCACAACTGGCTAATATTCTTGATTTTTTTTTTTTTTTTTGTAGCAACAAGGTGTCTATGTTGCCTAGGCTAGTTTTGAACTCTTAGGCTCAAACAATCCTTTTGCCTTTGCTTCCCAATGTGCTGGGATTATAGGCATGAGCCACACACCCGCCTAAGTTTTCTTTTTAAAATATCATGATGGCCCAGGAAAACATAAATAGAATGGATTTGTCCTGTGGCCCACAAATCTGCAGTCTCTAAATGTAATCACTATTACCTTCTTCAAGACCTGTTAAAAATCTGCCTTCTTCTAAAACCTCCCTGAAAATTTTTATTCATTGTTCTTATTTTCCATTTCTTCAGTAATGTATATGCAATTTGGCTTACATTACTAGACATTTGCTTTTGCTCTCTATTTAGTTCTTATGTGGGTATGATATTTTCTCAAGTATTTGGGAAATTTATTTTGGGACAGCAAGAGTCATGTGTTTCACTTTTCTGCCCCCGTGCTCTAGAGATAATCTCTCTCCACTTGTGTTAAAAAAAAAAAACAGACTGGTTGTACTTAAGAAATCCCTATCATAATTCCAATGGCATTCTTCACAAAAAAATTTTGTATGAAATCACAAAAAAATACCAAACAATACTAAGAAAGAAAAACAAAGTTGGAGGCATCACACTTTCTGATTTAAAAGTATATTGCAAAACTATAGTAATCAAAACAATATGGTACTGGCATAAAAACAGAGATGTAGATCAATGGGACAGAATAGAAAGTCCAAAAATAAATCCAAACATATACGGTCAACTAACTTTCAACAGAATCTCCAAGAGGACACAATGGGGAAAGATAATCTTTTCAATAAAAGATCTCCACATGCAAAAGACTAATATTGTACTCATACACAAAAATAAACTCAAAATGGATAAAAGACATAAAGGTAAGACCTGAAAGCATAAAAGGCCTAGAAGACAGCATACAGGAAAAGCTCCTCAACATTGGCCTTGGCAATGATTTTTTTTTATTTTTAATTTTACATTTGGGGTACACATGCATATTTGTTACATGGACATATTGTATAGGGATGAGGATTGTGTCTCAGGTAGCCCATTCCCCAGAGAGTGAACATTATGCCCTGTAGTTTCTGAAATCTACCCTCCCCCCTCGTTCCCCCTTATTAGTGTCCCTAGTATCTATTATTTCCATCTTTGTGACCATTCAGCACCTACAAATGAGTAAGAACATGCGATATTTGGTTTTCTGTTTCTGAGTCAATTTACTTAGGATGATGATCTCCAGTTCCATCCATTTTGCTGCAAAAGACTTCATTTGATTCCTTTCTTATGGCTGTGTAGTATTCTATGGTATATATATACACATTTTCATTATCCACTGATCAGTTGATGGACATTTAGATTGATTCCACATCTTTGCAATTGTGAATTGTGCAGCAATGAACATGTAGATGCAGGTGTCTTTTTAATATCATGACCATTCCCTAGGGTAGATACCTACCTACTAGTGGGACTGCTGGATCAAGTGGTAGATCTACTTTTAGTTGTTTGACAAATCTTCAAACTGCTTTCCATAGAGGTTGCACTAATTTACACTCCCACCAACAGTGTATAACTGTTCCCTTTTCTCTGCATCCATGCCAGCACCTTTTTTAAAAAAAAAAATTTTTTTAGCAATGGCCATTCTGACTGGTGTAAGGTAGTATCTCATTGTAGTTTTAATTTGCATTTACCTGATTATGAGTGATGTTGAACGTTTTTTCATGTTTGTTGGCCATTTATATATCTTCTTTTGAGAGACGTCTGTTCATGCCATTTGCTTACTTTTTAAAATGGGGTTATTTGCCTTTTTCTTGCTGATTTGTTTAAGTTCTTTGTAGATTCTGGACGTTAGTCCTTTGTGTGATGTAGAGGTTTGTGAGTATCTTCTCCCATTTTGTAGGTTGCCTATATGCTCTGCTGATTATTTATTTTGCTGTGCAGAAATGTTTTAGTTTATTTTGCTGTGCAGAAATGTTAAGGTGCACTTATTTATTTGTGAATATCACACTAAAAGCTCAAGCTACAAAAGCAAAGAGAAATAAATGAGACTACATCAAAGTAAAAAACTTCTGTACAGCAAAGGAAAAATATCACCAAAATGAAAGAGCAGTCTATGAACAGGGTAAAAAATTTGCAAACCACATTTCTGATAAATAATTGATATCCAGAATTTATACAGAAGACTTAAAATTCAATAACAGGAAGATAAGTAATCTGATCTTAAAATGGGGAAAGGACCTGAATAGACACTTCTCCAAAAAAGACAGAAAAATGGCTAGCAGGTATACAAAAAGGTGATCAATATCACTAATTATCAGGGAAATGCAAATTAAAACCACTATGAGATATCACCTCACACCCATAATGTTGGCTATTATAAAAAAGAAAAGAGATAATGCGCGTTGGCAAGGGTGTGGAGAAAAGGGAACCCTAGTACACTGTTGGTGGGAATGAAAACTGTTTCTATGGAAAACAGTATGGAGGTTCTTAAAGAAGTTAAAAATAGAACTGCCATACAACCCAGCAATCCCTTTTCTGGGTATATACTCAAAGGAGATGAACTCACCACCTTGTAACTGGGTGTAGTGCCTTGTGTCTGTAATCCTGGTCTCTCAGGAGACTGGTATCTCTTAAAAAAAATCACCACCTTGTAAAGATATCCACACTCCCATGTTCATTGCAGCATTATTCAAAATAGCCAAGTTATAGAAACAACCTAAATGTCCATCAACAGCCAAATGGATAAAGAAAATGTGGCGGATATATACATATTCAGCCTCAAAAAAGAAAGCGAGCCTGGCATTTGCCACAACATAGATGGACCTGGAGGGCATTATGCTAAGTGAAAAAAGCCAGGCACAGAAAAAAAGACTGTGTGATCTCACTCATATGTGGATTTTATTGTTGTTGTTAAAGAACTCAAGTACGCAGAGATAAAATATGAAACAGTGGTTACCATGAGTAGAGGATCAGAGAAGGGAAATGGAGAGAGACAGGTCAAAAGATTCATAATGGCAGATAGAAAGATGAAAAAGGTTAGAGATCGAATTGCAACATGAGGACTAAAGTTAATAAAATGGGATGGGATTGGATTTTTGTTAAACAAGTAGATTTTAGTTGCTCACACAAAAAGTAACTATGTAAGAGAATAGCTATGTTAATATGCCTTACTACAGGAAACATTTTATTATCTGTATGTATCCCATAATATCATGTTGTAAACCTCAAATATACACAGTAACTTTGATTTAAAAAAAAAAGAATGGATATTACCAGGATAAAATCTTCTCAGGAAAATTGTCTCTAACTTACATCTAGTATTTTCTTTAATATCTTAGAGAGAAATGAATACGGGAAAGGAATTTATAGTGCTCCCCCCTTATTAGTGTCCCTAGTGTTTATTATTTCCATCTTTGTGACCATTCAGCACCCACAAATGAGTAAGAACATGTGATCTTTGGTTTTCTGTTTCTGAGTCAGTTTACTTAGGATGATGATCTCCAGCTCCATCCATTTTGCTGCAAAGGACTTAATTTTATTCTTTTTGTGTGTGGCTCTGTAGTATTCCATGGTATATATATACACCACATTTTCATTATCCACTGATCAGTTGATGGGCATTTAAGTTGATTCCACATCTTTGCAATTGTAAATTGTGCTGCAGTGAACATGTGGATGCAGCATGGAAGCTGACTGGTTTTTTGTTTTTTGTTTTTAATAGCTTACTTAGTGTTAATCAGTCTACTGTAAAGAAAGAAAAGTCACAGAGTAAAAAGAGAACTGGATTGGGAATTCTCTCTTTATAACCTTGGTCAAATAATTGAATATTTTGGTAAATGTTTCCTTATCTATAAAATGATATATTTTGGATAAGGAGTGAGGGCAAGATGGGAATAACTTTTATGATGGACACAGGGTTGGAGTAGTTTTTCTAATGGATACATGTTAGAATATCTTCTGGGCCTACACTGATCCCCTTATCTACTTCCCCCTCCAACTGCAGACATATGCCTGCAAGTCATGTGCAGACAATCTGATTCTTATTTCTGAACCACAGCGACTGGACTCTGAAGGGGCATCCAATCCAAAGTTAGCCAGTCAATGTCTTGCCCCCAGGAGTTTGGAACTGTAGCTGGAGAGAAGGAGATTCCATATTTAATGTTATTGGTCAAGTTTAATGTTGAAGCACATAAACTTGGGCTATATTCTGCCTTTCTGACCATGATACAGAGGAAGCAGGATGGGATAAGTACAGAAAAATGTAGTAGAGGCAATAAATAAGAGAGAAAATCTGTTTGATTTCAAGACAGCATTTCTGTTACCCCTTCCAGTCATTCTACTTTTAGTTATTAGCAAAAAGTAGTCTTAGTCTTTAAGAATTTCTGTCTGCTTTAAAATTCTATGAAGCTATATATTCAAGTTTTCTCATCTATAAAATAGAGGCTATGAATGGAAAAGCAATTAACAGATCAGTTTATTTGTGGAACTTGAAAAGCCATGTAGTCAGCCAATACTGTTTGTAAAAGTTGTATTTCCTGGGATAGAAGGCAGAATTTGTCATAATAACATGTATCTTACTTTCCACCTAAGGTGATGAAAGAGAATTCAGAAAAAAAAGTAGAAAGCTGTGAGGATTGTTTAGGCAATATCTAAAAGAAGCTTCATAATTCCCAAATGTAAGAAACATATGGATTCAAAGTACTATATGCATTGCATTTCTTTTTACATAGGTGAGAAAACTGAGAGAGGCTCATGTATGTTAGTACATATTGTCATAAAATTACCTATAACACTCAACTTTATACAACACTAATGTTTCTTGAGTAGTTTTAAAAATTGTTTGATCCATCAAATGAACATAATAAAGAAAAAATGATACAAAATACTATGGTATACCAGACTCAGACATTGAGCTAAATAGACTCATTTTACTGAGTGATTTTCAGTGTCAGTATTCTTGGAATTTCTAGTTGGTGACTTCACTCCACATACTCTTCTGTGTAAGTAGAATCTTGTTGTAGTACAAAAGGCTAGTAACATAGACATCTATCTTGTATAGATCAGATTGTGCTCCTGGAAACATAACTGTAGATGAGAAAAAATCTATGATTTATCCCCAAAAGCAGATGTTTATAGTATCCTCCCAAATCAGAGCACCTCTCTAGAATTGAGCTTCTCTCCTTTATTTTAGCCAGAATATATTTCCTTACTTATAAAACAAAGAGAAAAGAAGAAGGAGGGGGAGGGAGAGGAGTGAAGAGAAGAAGAGCTCTCCTTCTTCTTCTATTCATACTCGAGCTTCTTGAAAAAGTAATCCACCCTATGCTGTTACTCTCTCCCCTCTTTTTTGCTCCTGAATCCATTGCAATCTGGCTTCTGCCTCCTTTGCTTCCAAAATATTGTTCCTGTGATGGCTTCCAAAGATCTTCTAGCTGCAAAATCTGAAGAGTACTTTTCAATTATTATATGAACCTATTTTTAATAGAATTCAAAATGTTTACCTAACGCCATTTGAAATGTTTGCTTTTATGTGGCAATTACGTCATCTTCTTTTACCTCTATTTATTCTGTCTCTTTCCCTCCCTTAGCTTCTTTTTCTACATTAGGTTTTCCTCCAAGATTCTGTCTTTGCACTTTTGTATTCTCTTTACATACTCTCCTAGGACAATCTCATTCACGCCTATAAGTCATGAGTTTTTATCTTTGGCACAGACCATTCTCTTGAACTTCACACTGTATTTCTAGTCTCCTAATAGATATCATTCCAGATATATCACAAAAACCTTAAACATAACATATCCAAAATTAAATTCTCTTTTTTCCTCGTTCAAATCCTGCTTTCCTTCATTTAATTCAATCTTAGTGTCAAAGTCAGAAACTTTAGAAGCACTTTCTCTTTTTTACTCAGGTATCCTTTACTCAGGTATCAATCATTAAACTGGGTAAGTCTATGACTATCTATGAAATCCACTCCATGACCACTGTTTCTGTCCTACTTCCAAGTCTCTTCATTTCTTGCCTGTCCTGTTGCAGTCATCTCCTACCAGGCCTCCCTGCCTGCAGGCTCTCCCACCTTTCTTTCCTCTTGAATCTGTAATTTATATCTGAAGGTATCTAAAGCACAATACTACTTATGATACATCTCTGCTTAGCACCTGTCAATGACTTTCATATAAGAAAGAATATCAGTTCCTTTCCCTGATGAGCATAAAGGGCTCTTTGTGACCTGGCTCTTTTCTCCCCTGTTAGTTTTATCTCCCTGCTTTCTCTTACTCCTTCCCCATGGTTTAGCCTTAGTTGCCTCCTTGCTGTTTCCCAAACATGCCATACTATTTTATATTTCCAAGTTTTTGAACAGGTTGATGCATTTACCTGCAACGCTTTACCCTCTTTTGCACCTGGCAAATTCTTGCTCAGTCTTTGAAAATTCTATAAATGTCATCATCCCTTATATCATCCTCCTATGACCATTCTCACCCATAAGCATGGAGGTACGTCTCCATTCGCATTTTATCACAGTGTGCTAATTCCTAAAACGAGGGGGCCTCAATCAATCCTCAAGGCACCTGAAAGTAGAAAACGCGTCTTATTCATCTTTATTTCAGTGCTCTGATTATACTTAGAGCATAATATGTGCTTAGTGCATATTGGTTGAATAAATAAAATATGAATAGAGAAAATGACTAAAGAGAGAGATTAGCTGATTGAAGGTGTTTGGTGGCCCTTTCCTGTGCCATTTGGACTACATGTAATACTCTAAAACCATTTTCTTATATCTCTTAAATGCTAAGTTTCAGAGAAGCAGAGAACTGCATAATAAAGCAACAGCATGAAAATCAAGCATCTTCATAACAAAAGAGACAGTTACGTGACACAATACGTGCATCCGAACTAATTTAAAAGAGAAACTTTTGCTTGTAGTTACTAACTGATGAAGTAAGAGCAATTAGGTCTGCCCGTCTCATTGTTCATTCTTCTGCTAGAAATATTTGGAAAATAGTAGCTAACCTTACAGCCTGTGGGGTCAATTCTGCCCAGTGAACAAAACATGGACATGTGCGTCACTATCTACCTTGCAAAATCCTCTAGCAGGCCTGCATCTACATGCACGTTGCTGGTTTTATAAGATCCTGTACGTGACAATAAACACATCAACAGTAAGTCTAGACTGCAAGGTCATATTCAGAAACTAATGACTTCAACAGGGGTGGAGATTGTGGGGGAACAGAGCCTAGATCAAGTGAACTTCTAAACAGAAAGGCATTTGTGTGCTCATGCAAAAAAGGAACAAGGAAAGAAGCATATCAACAAAAGAATGACTTGTCATAATTCTGGGAACTATCGGAGCAAAGAATTACAAACTGAAACAATCAAATACCTGGATAATTGTCATGGCAGATATAGCTTTTAAGGAAGAAGATTTCTACTAATACTCGGAAGAGAATGGGGTGAAGAATAACAATCAGAAGTGCAGATTAAGATCAGTTTGCAAAAAAAATTTCCATGCAAATTAAGAAAATTCTTTCTTTGGACAATATGTGTTTCCAGGTTGAAATATCAGTGACAAGCTGGAAAAGTATTTCTTTGAAGAGGAAGTAGAAATAAGGGAACATCCAGAAGCTATGGGCCTGGCCAGAATCTTTTTCTCTTAAACATATTTAAAATTGTTTCCTCATTCCTCGCTTGCCATACTCCACTTTTAACCCCATGCTTTCCCCCTTGTTTTTCTGTAGTAATTGCTCATACCCTCCCTAATAATTTTTCTCTTTTTATTTGGGGAGAGGGGTGACTTTACCAATTCCAGAAACCAGAAGCACCAGGCACAGGCACAGCCAAATTCTGTTAAACCGCAAGTCTAACTTGAACACCAAATGCATAGACAACAAAAAATAGAGTAACATTATCTTTTGTGTTATTTTTGAATCTTCTTAGCAAAGCCATAAAAAATTATTCCACTAATATTTCCATTTAAATCCTTAAATTACCAATTTTGAGGACAAATAATAAAGGGTAAGCTATCATTACTTCGTATTCCATCAATTTGGAATTTATAATGGAAAAAAAAAAGCTTTGCCATTTTGGTTAGAACCAGATTCATTCAACTCAGGTCTCTTGTCTCTGGCAGGAATAATACAAGATGTTTTACAGGGAAATGTGTGGTTGAATTTTCTAATGTCAAACTAAAATGTTCAGAATCATACTCGCAGATTCCTCATTTTCTTTTAATGATCTAGTATTAATTTTATGCAAGAATTCTTTCTTCAACGCATTTATATATGCTGTCTCCATTCTCTTCTGGGTGCAATAAATTCTAAGCCCAGCATATAAAGATACTCATTTTTTCTAAAAATCTGCTTAACAAATTTTATGGGTAATCTCACATTTTTAATAAGATTATCAGTACACTTCATGATTTTAGAAACTTAAATTTTTTGACACCTAACTATTATTCTCCAATTGTTGATTCTTAAAATTTTCTGCTCCTCTATATTATTTATGCCATGCACTCAATTATCAAGCTTCTTGGGTTAAAGAATGTGATTATGATTCAGTACAAAATATATCTACTGTTGTGAACTTCTAAAATTTGTTTTGATTGTGGTTGCCTTTTGGGCTACTGTCACCTAATTTCACCAACAGCAGTTTTCAAAGACTTGAAGTTTATTGTTTATTTGAAACAATAAAAATTATGTTTTTTAGAGATTAAAAAACCAACAGATTTTTAAAAGCCCAAAAAATATTTTAAAATGAAAATAAAAACCCTGAATATCTTTCCTGCAAAGATAATTACAGTTGACATTCTTCTGGTTATTTTTTCTGTGCTCTTATTCATGTATATTATTTTCCTAAAAGGGTAACAAACCATAGCTATGATTCTCAACCTGAAAAGGGTCTGGGACGAAAAAGGGAGTGGGAGTAGTGATTCAGAACCATCTGGGTACGTTTCTTGAAGTACATATAGTTCCCCTACCTTACTCTAATATGACTTCTGCAAAGACAAATCAGATTTTTGAGGAAGGGGAGAGAAGAAGACTAAACACTATGTCCCCTTTTCCCACCCCTCCCACCTCTCCATTCAATAATCACTTCTCTAGGCAGGTCATGGTGGCTCCTACCTGCAATCCTGGCACTTTGGGAGACCAAGATGTGAAGATTGCTTGAGCCCAAGGGTTCGAAACCAGCCTAGGCAACATAGTGAGATCTCATCTGTACCAAAAAAATCCCCTAAAAGTTAGCTGAGTATCGAGGCACTTTTCTTTAGTCCCAGCTACTTGGGAGGCTGAGGCAGAAGGATTTTTGAGCCCAGGAAGTCAAGGCTGCAGTGAGCTGTGATCATGCCACCGCACTGTAACCTGAGTGACAGAATAAGATTCTGACTCAATAAATAAATAAATAAGCAAACAAATAATTCTTGCTATAATGCCATTTTGTAATCTGCTTTTTATTTTAATTGGCTCACTCCTTATATGTTGTAAACGTTTTTCATTTCTTTTTTTTCTATTTTAAAGATGTGGAGTACAATTCAGGATTAGGTATACAAGTGGTCATCGTATAGCTAAAGTTTGGGTCTCCTTTTGGTCCCCACTTTGCCTGGTTTGAGATCAGGTTCCCTTATTGGTGTTATGTACCTCCACCCCACATAGCAGCTTCTGGTTACTGACAATTTCCCTTTATATAATATTATGGTAAATGTTCAGGGTCCACTTATGAGTGAGAATATGTGGTACTCGATTCTTTTTTTCTGTAAACATTTTTCTGTATCAATGAAATCATGTGTCCATCATTCAGGACACATTCAAAGGAAGGTGATCACAATATAATTTAAGCGAAAAAAGAAATAAAGAGCAGAGTATTCAATATGTTGTCATTTATGTTAATGATAAATTAATAGATCTATTTATATATAAAAAACTTTTTGAAAAGACATATGTCTATGTTAATAGAAGTTTTTGAGTATTGGGGTGTAGAGGTCATCTTCACCTTTGTATTATTTGAGAATACAGAGAATTTGGGGCAACAAAAAACAGACTGTATTTTGGAATAGATGAATATGGATATAGAAGATCATTTTAATGGTTGCATAATACTGTGTGAATCAACTATACTCTTAAAAGTAGTCCCTTTTGGCTCTATTTTTCCATTTTAAAAACATTGTAATAATGCTGCTTTGAATATTAATGTATATCTATCTTTTAGAGCACTTGTTTGTTCTTAAACAGAATTCCTAGTAATGGAATGGGCAAAAGAATTGCATCTAAAAAAGTTTGAAATCTGATGTCAGATTATAGTCTAATAAAAAGGGCTATCAATTTGTCTCCACCAATTAGCATGTTCCTTTTTCTCACAACTTCAACAACACTAAGTATTTTCAGTCCTTTTCACCTTTGCAAATCAAATATGTGAAAAATATATCCTTTAAGTTTGTATTTCTTTGATTACTAATGAGGGAAGACTAGTAAAACTATTCGTACACTTGTTGGTTACATAGTTTTTTCTTCAGTGAATTGCTTGTTTAAGGCTTTTGCTCATCTTTCTATTTGTGAATCTTATTTCTTATTATTAATTTATAAATGTTTGTCATAGCTTAGATATATTAATAACTGACATACATTTTACAAATAATAAAACTATGTGCAGTTTGCGATTAGTCTGTATAGGTTTTCTTTTGATTATAGAAATGTGTAATGCTCATCCATTTGTCTGATTGCTGGCTTTCTTGACTCAAAATTATAAAACAGCTTACCTCTATTAATATTTTTGTTTCTTACATTCTTTATTTATATATTTATTATTTGCATTAATATTTTTTGTCCATCTGAAATTTATTTAGGCATTCTCACTTTCCTTTTTAGCAAACATTATTCTGCAATATTTTGACCTTAATTTATGAATATTCAACAAAGTCTAAACAGGATTATATAGGTACTGAAATAAGTCATTTTGTATTTAATATTTTTATTTGTTTAATGCTATTGAAATATTATATTTTACCTCATTCTTTCTTCCTAGCTTTCTTCCTAGCTTTTTGTTGTCAATTGTAAGCAAGATCTAGTCCTTCTACACACAATCTATATCTTCTAAAAATATGGAGGCATTAATGTACTCTATTTCCATATACTCCACATAACTGTAGGCTTCTCTGTATATTTCAAACATGATTTAAAATACAGCATAATCCACATACTTGTTTGTCATAGCACCTGATACATGGTAGACCCTTGATAAGGATTTTTGAAATAAACAGACTGACGAGCCAAATCAAATATTTATATTATAGCATTATAATAACACAAATAATTTGATTTTTTTTTTACTCATGTTCAGCACAGGTTTGTTAATCATCTATTTATTCACCTTTTCATGATATAGTGTAGGCACATTATTTAACATCCTGTGCTTTTCTTTCTCTATTTACCATAGGAATCTAACCACCTTTACAAGATGGCTGGAAGATTAGCAAGCTACAGATTCTGAAACCACTTTAAAAGAAAATAACTTTTTACTCGAAATATGCTGTCATAAACAAAGAGCAGTGGCCATGGATGGTCTATTACTGTTATAAAAACAAACAACAGCATGATAGACCATCAACATGTTTCCAACTGGTCAATAAAGGTTTGTGATTTCAATTTTGAAATAAAAAAGAATTCTCCCACACAAAAATTCACGAAGACAGGTATCACCTGTCCTGCCAGACCACAGTGAGGAGGAGATTGATTGCAGGTTAGGTGTTTCCTGTGGGCTCAGCTGTATCTACGATTATTTGCGGTGAGTATTCATTTTTCAGTTGATGCTTGTTGATGACACTGTCTGCACTCTGCGGCTTGTCTCCAAGGCTGCCCACACTACAGCCAAGCCATGATAGGCAGAACTGCATTCTGTAATAATGACCTATCTCACCTCTCCTTGCATAATATTTCACATTCTCATGGTGCTTTGTAGTCACGTAGCAATTATTCCTCACAGAGTTTCGAAGAAGTAAGTTTCATTACTACATATGAGTAATAGTAACATGTACCATAAATTTTTCATTAGAAATGCTAATTTGTAGAAATCTGACTTGCCAAAGTTAATGCTCCCCACTAATGTCTCAATGGCAAAATCAGTACTAGAACTCAGATTTATTCCCAAGTATTTATTTAGAAGCTGCCATGTGTCCACAGCTATGGTGAATGCAAGAACCACTTGTTTTTCCTAAGAAGTTCAGAGTTTGACTTAAGAGGATGAAGACTTGAAACTCCAAAATATATGTAATTTAACAATCCATTTTACCACAAGGATTGGGGTTACCTGCTTTAGTTTGAATGCTTGTGTCCCTCCCAAATTCATATGCTGAAGACCAATTACCAATATGATATTAGGAAGTGGGGCCTGGGAGATCAAAGCCCTCATGAACGGGATTATAAAAGAGGCCCTGTAGAACTGCTTTCCTCTTTCCCCCATGTGAACACAGTGGCAAGGCACCGCTATGAACCGGGAAATGGGTCCTCACCAGACAATCTGCTGGTGACTTGATCTTAAGTTTCCTAGACTCCAGAACTGTGAGGAAGAAATTTCTCTTATTTATAAGCCACCCAATCTATTGTCTTTTGTTATAGCCGTCTAAGCAGACCAATACTATCCAATTTATACACAGAGACAATACTCCAATTTATACACAGAGACAGATACTATCTCTACGTATAAATCAATACAACTAGGAAATAGAATGCTTAGAGCCAAACTCAGGGACCGAGACACACTCACATCCCCAAATGATGGAGCATCTTAGGATTCCTGGATTCTCTCTTTGGGGAAGATTTGGAGCTGTTTCTCAATTGCCGTGCTATTGGATTTCTTGGTGGCATAATTCTTTGTGACACAATAGTAGGAGAGGAAAGGATATTTAATCAGAGTGAAAACTGTACAGTCCCCATACCTTTACAAATGCCCCCTGGGAGGTAAGTCCCATCTCACGTGAGGACTACAGGAAATGAACTATTCCAAGAAATGCTTTGTTTCTTTACTTGACTTTCTATGCAGATCCACAGGGAGTCACAGAAAGGATAATTCCATTTGGTTTACAATGGTTTTGTTTATCCATAATTCTTGCTTTCAAGGTAGGGCATTCCATTTTTTAAGACCACTCCAAATGTTAAAAAGCTTATTAAAATTAGCAGGTAGGACTTCTGGTGAAACATAGCAGATTGAACTCTCACATTTTTCTAAATACCATTCCAAACCTCGCAGAAATTACCATAAACTGGTAAAAGTTTATAAGAGCAAAAAGCAGGTGAAAAGATAACATTGGATACTCGAAACCCACCAATGACTTCCTATCTCACTTAGATTAAAATTCACTGTCCTTGCCACAACTTCTAAGATCGTATAGAAGCCGTACTGTTCTCTAGCTGCACCTCCTCCTTTCTAGCCCCACTGGCTGCCTGGTTTAAACAGACCAAGCATGCCCCTTCTCCATGTGCCTTGCATTTGAATGCCCTGGGCTTGGGATCAACTCCCTTAGGTTTCTGTATATCTCCTTTCCCAACTTTTTTCAGGTTTCTGTTCAAATGCTGAATGGGAGAGGTCTTCCTCGCACATCTCACGTAAAATCATACTTCTTTCATGCTCTACCATTGTCATCCTAATTTGTTTTTCTTCATAGCATATATTACCATTAGATAGACATTTTGTTTATCTTTCTCATTTCCCAGAACATAAGTTCTAAAGAGAAAGAGGCAAGATGATGTCAATTGCTCATCAATAAATCAGTCAAGGAATGTCAACAACTTTTTTTTCAGAAATGGAAAACAGATAAATAAGAGGTAGCTGATTTAACAGAGAAGGAAAAGTTGAAGCCTAAACATTTGTAGGCAGAATGCCAGCATTGGTCAATCGAGTCAAGCTACAGAACCTTGAAAAGTCTCTGAAATTGGAGGTACCAGGTACTTGGAAGAAGGAGGTAGATGGTAGATTTGAAGAATAAGGTAGTGCAGATCAGTTGAAATGCCTGTAAGAGAATACCCTTGGCCCCTTTCCGGCTTTATGTCACCAGGTGACTATCCCTCTTCAAGCATGCCAAAAGACTAGAAGTTCATTCTTTGGAGAAACTGAACAGTGGTTATTTGAGGGAAGGCCAGATGGTTCAGGGTAGAGGTATGATCCTTAAAATAGGAGATGTAAGTGAAAGTCTACACGGAGAATTATGAGAAGCCCGTTTCCTCCATCCTAAACACATAACATGTTTAGTATATTTACTATACACATGCACAGATTTTTAGCATATTGCTCTTAAATATGAACATATGGCAAAAGCAATATATATATGTGTGTGTGTGTATTTATGTGTGTATGCATATATATACATATATGTGTGTGTGTATATATATGTGTATATATATATACATATATATGAAAAAAGCTTCAGCATGAAAGATAGAAGTCAAAGCAAATAAAAGGTAAGAAGAAATTCAGAGGGAATAGGTGATTCAAGGAGAAGAAAAAAATGCTTTAAAAAAAGCGGGGAGCTGGGTGCAGTAGCTTATGCATGTAATTCCAGTCTTTGGGAGTCTGGGGCAGGAGGATTGCTTGAGATCAGGAATTTGAGAACAGCCTGAGCAACATAACAAGACCCTGCCTCTACAAAAAAAATTAAAAATTAGCCGGGTATGGTGTCATGTGCTTGTACCTAGCTACTTGCAAGGTTGAGGCAGGAGGATCACTTGAGCCCAGAGGTTTGAGGTTGCAATAAGCTATGATCACGCCACTGCATTCCTGACTGGGTAACAGAGCAAGATCCTATTAATATTCTTAAGTAAGATAAAAAATAGACTGCTATTTTTAAAAGATATGTTTACAGAATAAGAAAAAATGTATTGCGTATTAAAAATATAACAGAAGAAATAAAAAATGTAATAAAAGAGTTTCATATAAGAATATAAATGTGGAGACGGGGCAAGATGGCGACGGCATAGGTGAACTGGTGAGATTCTCTGAACGGACCAAGACTGCAAACTGCTGAATAGACAGACTGTAAAGCAGAGGGAAGAGTGAACAAA
>NW_007249825.1:753219-754114 GCF_000164805.1 Carlito syrichta | reverse complement strand
GAGTCTCACTCTGTCGCCCAGACTGGAGTGCAGTGGTCGCTCCCGGCCACCGCAGCCTCGACCTGCTGGGCTCCGGCGATCCTTCCGCCTCCGCCTTCCGAGTAGCTGGAATTACAAGGCCCGTGCTACCACGCCCGGCTGGTTTTTTTTTTGATTGATTGTAGAGATGAGGTCTCGCCCAGTTGCCCAGGCGGATCTCGAACCCGCGGGCTCAGGCCATCCACTCCCCTCAGCCTCCCAAAGGCGCGGGATGACAGGCTGAGCCACCGAGCCCGGTTTAGCAATTTCTTAAAACCACTCCATTCCAAAGGCAGTCTTTCTTTGCCCTTTAAATTTTTCACCTTAATTTACCTAAGAGGTAAAACGTAACCCCAAGAAGGCCCCACGTAGAGTGAAGAGACCACGAGTCACTGAGAGCAAGCCCTCCGGTGAATTCAACCAGAATTGACTGATGCTCAGCACGGTTTGCAAATAACTTTTTTTAAAGAGTCTCACTTTTGCCAGGCTGGAGTGCAGTGACACGACCTCGGCCCCCGCAGCCTCGACCTGCTCAGGCGACCCTCCTGCCTCAGCCTTCCAGGTGGCTGGAACTGCAGGCACGCGCCACCACGCCCGGCTCATTTTTAACACGTGCTGCAGAGACGAGGTCGCGCCCAATGGCCCAGGCTGGTCTCGAACCCCGGCCTCCCAAAGTGCTGGGATAATAGGCGTGAGCCACCGCGCCCGACCTGCAAAAAAAAACTCCTAAGGATGAGGTCTTCGTGCTCCAAGTCCCGTTGGCCCCAATCCCTTGACACCATCTGATTAACCCGTGAGCATCTCCTTCTGCAGTTTGGTTTTTTTCCGACAAAGGTCGAAGAAAAGAGACAGGCTCGGAGCAGAGACCCCGGGCGGG
>NW_007249825.1:747648-752813 GCF_000164805.1 Carlito syrichta | reverse complement strand
CGCGGGTCTGAGCCCCTCGCGCCTCCTGGGGCTGCAAGCGCTGGGCCACGGCCCGTCCTTGCGCTCGGGCGCCCCGGCCGCCTTCTCGGGCGAGGGAGAGGGGACCCCGCCCGCCTTTTGCTGGCGAGAAGACTGAGGCTAGAGATGGTGACGGCTGCTGAACCTCCGTGGGCTCGCGGCGTTTCCCGGGCCCCTGATGCGCGGAGCAGGTGCGGCTGGACCTCCAGCCCTGCCATCCCTTCGCCCCCTTGCATCCCAGAGCCTTGCAGGAGGCACCAGCAGCAGCTCTGCTCCGGACACAGCTAGCTGCTGGGGCCCCGTGCCCTTGAACCCTGATGCACCTCATGGCCTGACTGTGCTTCTGAGTCCACCTCCAGAAGTCATTGCTGCAGGTGGAAACCCGTCCACCTGTTCACGGCTGCTGTTAGGTACTTAGACGACAGCAACAAGCTCAGAGTACAAACTTGCCTACGGTGCCCTCCGTATCCACTTATAAAACAGAGGTAGCAGGGTGCGATGCCTCACGCCTGTGATCCCAGCAGTCGGGTTGACAGGGGAGGATCCCTTGAGTCCAGGAGTTGGAACCAGTCTGAGCCACATAGCGACGCAACCTTGTCCCTAGAAAACTTTTTAAAAAGTAGCCGAACGTGTTGGCACATGCCTATAGTCCCAGCTACTTGGGAGGCTGATGCAGGAGGATGGCCTGAGCCCAGAATGTGGAGGCTGCAGTGAGCCGTTATGGTGCCACTGCACTACAGCCTGGGCAACAAAGTAAAACCTGACTTAAAAACAAAACGAAGCCGGGCTCGGTGGCTCAGCCTGTAATCCCGCGCCTTGGGAGGCTGAGGGGAGTGGATTGCCTGTGCCCGCAGGTTCGAGACCCGCCTGGGCAACTTGGGGAGACCTCATCTCTACAATAAACCAAAAATTAGCCGGGCGTGGTAGCGCATGCCTGTAGTTCTAGCTACTCGGAAGGCCGAGGCGAAAGGATCGCCGGAGCCCAGCAGGTCGAGGCTGCGGTGGCCGGGAGCGGCCACTGCATTCCAGTCTGGGTGACAGTGAGACTCCAACTCAAAAAACAAAAAAACAAAAGAAACGAAACCTCAAAATGGATATTCCAGGACAATCTCATGTGAGAACTGGAAGGGACTTGGACATCATTTAGTCTACATTATTTATGTTATATATTGGAAAGCAGAGACCCAGAGAGTGGAAGTGACTTACCTAGAGTTATTGACAGATAGAGACAAGTCTAGTCCTGGGTGCTACCTACTACTGTCAGAGGGCAGGTGCTGACAGCTGCAGGCACCACATTCCACTAGACCACAGTAATCAGCTGGGGACCCAGCTGGAAGCAGATGGCGTTACAGCTGATTCAATAAATCCGCTGCAGCCAATTAAAATACGAGAGGCAGAGTTGGGGAGAAAAGGGAGTGTTTGATATCTTTTTTTTTTTTTTTGAGTTGGAGTCTCACTCGGTCGCCCAGACTGGAGTGCAGTGGTAAGCTCCCAGCCATCACAGCCTCAGCCTGCTAGGAGCTGGTAATCCTTCCACCTCAGCCTTGCAAGTAGCCAGAACTACAGGCACGCGCTACCACGCCCAGCTAATTTTTGATTTATTGTAGAGACGAGGGCTTGCCAAGTTGCCCGGGCTGGTCGCGAACCCACAGGCTCAAGCAATCCACTTGCCTCGGCCTCCCAAAGTGCTGGGATTACAGGCTGAGCCTGCAGGAGTGTTTAATTTCTATTTTTCTTTTTTTTTTTTTTGAGTTGGAGTCTCACTCGGTCGCCCAGACTGGAGTGCAATGGCCGCTCCCGGCCACCGCAGCCTCGACCTGCTGGGCTCCGGCGATCCTTCCGCTTCAGCCTTCCGAGTAGCCGGAATTACAGGCATGCGCTACCACGCCCGGCTGATTTTTTGATTTATTGTAGAGATGAGGTCTCGCTGCCCAGGCGGGTCTCGAACCCGCGGGCTCAGGCAATCCACTCACCTCAGCCTCCCAAAGGCACGGGATTACAGGCTGAGCCACCGAGCCCGGCACTGTTTAATTTCTATAACTAGGTTATAGGGAGATGGGTGGGCATTGTTGCCAAAAACCCACTCCAAGCAACACAAATTCATTCCAGTATTTATACCCCAAATTCATAGCCTTTCACCCACCCCAAGTTTGAGGCCTACGTGCAATTTTAGTATGACCCAAGTTTTACATTCACAATTTTTGATACCCGGCCACTGATGAAACCCAAAGTCCTGATCGGGCTGACATTTTAGAATTTACAATATGTCGTTTTGCAGTTTTTTTTAGAGGAAGAGGAAGACATTTGCCATATTTGAAAGGAAGGGTAAGTCATAACATTTAAAATGCTAATTTTAAGTTGTTTTAGAATATAATTGTAACAAAATTTTATTCCCAGAATCCTGGCCTGTAACAGTCCGATGTCCTTGTATTCACAGATGGAGAGGAGGTGGGCAATGCCCACTCTGAGCTTTCACACACATTCCTGTCAGTCTTGCACCTCTCTCCTAATCATTAGGTGATATTGCTTGCCCAATTGTTTCTTCTTCAACACCAGGCTTACTAGATAAGATTGGTCAGTCCAGCGAGGCTGGACTAGGAGAGGAGAAGGGGGCAAATAGGAAAAATATGTACGCTTCTGAATCCAAGAACCTTTTATGTTTAGCCCAACTCAGCTACAAAAGAATACAAGTTTTTTTGTTTGTTTTCTCAGTCGGAGTCTCCTCTGTTGCCCAGGCTGGAGTGCAGTGGCATGGCCACGGCCACGACTGCTTCGACCTGCTGGGCTCAGGCAATTCTTCCGCCTCAGCCGTCCAAGTAGCTGGAACTACAGGCACACACCACCATGCCCAGCTAATTTTTTTATTTATTGTACAGATGAGATGTTACCAAGTTGCCCAGGCTAATTTCAAACCCATGGGTTCAGGCAATCCTCTCACCTTGGCCTCCCAAAGTGCTGGGATTATAGGCGTGAGCCACTGGGCCCGGCCAGAATACAAGTCTTTAAGATTTTTCTAAATGACTGTTCTGATATAACCAAAACTGTCTCTTTTCAACCTATAACAATGGCACGCTCTGATTTTATTTATTTATTTGTTTGTTTATTTATTTAATTATTTATTTTTGAGTAGGAGTCTCACTCTGTCATCCAGGCTGTAGTACGGTGGCACACTGACAGCCACTGTAGCCTCAGCCTCCTGGAATCAGGCGATCTTTCTGCCTCAGCCTTCCAAATAGCTGGAACCACAGGCATGCGCCACCACATCCGCATAATTTCTTGATTTATGCCGGGCTTGGTGGCTCAGCCTGTAATCCCGCGCCTTGGGAGGCTGAGGTGAGTGGATTGGCTGAACCCGCGGGTTCGAGACCCACCTGGGCAACTTGGTGAGAACTCATCTCTACAATAAATCAAAAATCAGCCGGGCGTGGTAGCGCGCACCTGTAGTTCCAGCTACCTGGAAGGCTGAGGCGGAAGGATCGCCGGAACCCAGCAGGTCGAGGCTGCGGTGGCCGGGAGCGGCCACTGCACTCCAGTCTGGGCGACAGAGTGAGACTCCAACTCAAAATAAATAAATAAATAAAGGAAGGAAGAGGGGAGAGACAGATGTTTATAACAGCCTAGTTTTTGTATGTGAGTTGGGGAGGGAGAGTATCCTAAAATACCAAATCATCACGTACAGGGCATTTCTCAAAAAAAAAAATTTTTTCTTGATTTATTGTAGAGATGAGGTCTTGCCAAGTTGCCTAGGCTAGTCTCAAACCCCTGGACTCAGGCAGTCCTCTCACTTCTGCCTCCCCAAGTGCTGGCATTACAGGTGTGAGCCACTGCGCCTGGCAAAGGAGCCCTTTAAAGCATTCTCTAACAGGTCCACCTCCTGGGACACAAAGCAGGGTGCGAAAGGGTGCAGATGGGAAAAAGGAGCAATCAGAAGACATTCAAAACACATAACTGACTAAGATAAGTCTTAGCTGAGCAGAAAGCAAAGTCCAAACTGTCTAGTAGGGGTGAGAAAGTGATGTGGGTATAGAGACAGAGCTTTGAACAGCAGAGGCGACATGTGCAGATATATATAACAAGCACCAAAAGGGATCCAATCCTCCTGGGTTCAAGGTCACGTGGCTTAGGCTATTGTAGCCATGTGCCATCTGGAACTCATTGAGAGCAGAACTTTGCCTTTTATTTATTTGATGTCCCTCCAAGGCAACCAATACAATGTGATTGACTTCCTGGAAGTAAAATTGTTCTGTCTAAGGGGTCAGAGAGGAATGGTTTCTCCTCCACATGTAGAGCCAGGAATCCTCAGTTATGCCCCAGCAAGTAGGAACAAGTTAGTTCAGGAGGAAGGCATGACACCCAAGAGCTAAGTGTTAACCCCAGACTATGTTGCAGTGCTTTTGTGCTCACAGGTAAGGTGCTCTTTAAGGAAAAAGTTTTAATATATAAGAAACTGCTGAGAATGTCTAGCTTTTATCTCTTCTCTCTTATCAGAAAAATGCAATGGGTACAGAGAGCATGGTAATATTTTATGGTCTCTCCTAGCAGTTGGTTTTCAGCAAATGTGGCACTGACAGGGAGACCTGACTTCAAAGCCACTTTTTTTTTAAATCAAGAAACAAAGCTGCTTTATTTTATATGCATTTTATTTGTACAATCAAGAAACATATAAGGATATAGCATACATTACAAAGATTTTTGAGCTTCTAAAACTATTAATAATTCAAGGAATTAACTACATGGGAACCATAACAACCTGAAGATAAAAAGAATGGCCCTCATAGCAGATATCTAAGACCTAAATCAATTCCATCAGTTCATTGGACAAATGTCCTCTGAGTGCCTTAGGTGTGAGGGATATCATATCAGGCAAGATCAGGTGAGTCTCTTTAGTAAGGAGGGACAAGTTCCAGAAGTGTTCCTTCAACAGATGTGAAAAAAAATCTTGCAACTTTGACCATCTAAAAAAGCTGCAACTATATGAGAAAGGAAATAATCCTTGATTTTCTTATACAGACAGCTCTCAATTGTACAGTGACCGCCTGGGCAACTTGGTGAGACCTCATCTTTACAATAAATCAAAAAATTAGCCAGGTGTGGTAGCGCGCCTGTAGTTCCAGTTACTTGGAAGGCTGAGGCGGAAGGATCACCGG
>NW_007249825.1:746715-747441 GCF_000164805.1 Carlito syrichta | reverse complement strand
GAGCGGCCACTGCACTCCAATCTGGGCGACAGAGTGAGACTCCAATTAAAAAAAAAAAAAGGAAAATCCAAGCTGACAGCCAAGGAGAAAAACTGATCATGACACTAAGAAAATAACTGTTTGATGACTTTTACCCAGCAGGAGAAATTTTTATTTTCCAAATGGTAATCACCCTAAAAAGATATCTTACCAGCAGAAGTCTGGGCAGTGAGCATAACTTGTCCTTAGTACTGCCACTGCAGGAGTTGGGACAGGTATGTATGTCTGCAGGAGAACCAACCTTCTTAAGTCCAGAATGGCAGGGATCTGGAAGGAGCAAGTTAAGCAAGGCGGTGAGGAGAGTGGAAAAGGGATAGCTGGTAAGAGTTCTGAACTTATTAGGCAGATACTCAGAAATTTTGTAGGTAAAGACCAGGCACGGTGCCTCACACCTATAATCCCAGCATTTTGGAAAGCCTTGAGAATCCCTTGAGCCCAGGAGTTTGAGTCTAGCCTGGGCAACATACAAAGTCCGTCTCTGGCCGGACTCGGTGGCTCAGCCTGTAATCCCAGCAATTTGGGAGGCCGAGGCGAGTGGACTGCCTGAGCCCATGCCGCGGGTTCAAGACCAGCCCAGCCAACTTGGCGACACCTCATCTCTACAATCAATAAATTTAAAAAATTAGTTGGGCGTGGTAGCATGCACCTGTAGTTCTGGCTACTTGGAAGGCTGAGGCGGAAGGATTG
>NW_007249825.1:746179-746551 GCF_000164805.1 Carlito syrichta | reverse complement strand
CACGCCCGGCTGATTTTTTGATTTATTGTAGAGATGAGGTCTCGCCAAGTTGCCCGGGCGAGACTCAGAACCCGCGGGCTCTGGCAATCCACTCACCTCAGCCTCCCAAAGGCGCGGGATTACAGGCTAGCCACCGAGCCCTGCTTAATTTTTTTATTTATTGTAGAGACGAGGTCTCACCTAGTTGTCCAGGCTGGTCTCAAACCCCTGGACTCAGGCAATCCTCTCGCCTTGGCTTCGCAAAGTGTTGGGATTGCAGGTGTGAGCCACTGAACCTGGCTAAAATTTCTTTCTTTCTTTCTTTCTTTTACATTGAAGTCTCACTCTGTCACCCAGACTGGAGTGCAGTGGCCACTCCCGGCCACTGCAGCC
>NW_007249825.1:732176-745876 GCF_000164805.1 Carlito syrichta | reverse complement strand
TTTTTGATTTATTGTAGAGATGAGGTCTCGCCAAGTTGCCCAGGTGGGTCTCGAACCCGCGGGCTCAGGCAATCCACTCACCTCAGCCTCCCAAAGGCACGGGATTACTGGCTAAGCCACCGAGCCCAGCTTAAAATTTCTTTTATTTACTTTTTTAATTAGCCACACATGATGGTGAGCATGTAGTCCCTGCTATCTGGGAGGCTGAGGCAGAAGGACTACCTGAGCCCAGGAGGGCCAGGTTGCAGTGAGCAGCGGTCTGCCATTGCACTTCAGCCTGGGCAACACAGTGAGACCCTGACAAAACAAAACAAAACAAAACACAAAATGTGCATTTAAAATATGGGTCCTGGCCAGGCGCAGTGGCTTAAGCCTGTGATCCCAGCACTTTGGGAGGCCAAGGCGTAAGGATTCCCTAAACCCAGGGGTTTGAGACCAGCCTGGGCAACTTGGCAAGACCTCATCTCTACAATAAATCAAAAAATCAGCCGGGCGTGGTAGCGCATGCCTGTAATTCCGGCTACTCGGAAGGCTGAGGAGGAAGGATCACCGAAGCCCAGCAGGTCAAGGCTGCGGTGGCCGGGAGCGGCCACTGCACTGCAGTCTGGGCAACCGAGTGAGACTCCAACTCAAAAAAAAAAGAATTCTAGCTGCAACTCCAGCCCTCCTCCCAACACCCTACCTCGCCCCTCCGTACCCCCACCCCCATGTGAGAAGTTCCCTGAATACCAAGGCTGCAGGGTTCTCCTCATCCTTACCACTTCCTGTTCCCATTTGGTTTCCTGCCCGCAGGCACCATTTAACCTACTGTGTTCCTCTAGTTTTCTCTTTCAAGGTTGCGAAAAGAAAAAGAGCTCAAGAGCTCTCTAAGCTATGCAAAGTATGCAAAATCAGCCCCAGACAGACCTGAGAAAGGGACTTTAGTCAGGCCACCTCTCTCCACTCACGGGGGTAGGGGCAATTGTTTCAAGGAATTTGGATTCCAGACTTGCTAACTCACCCATTATCTTCCTGTTCCTGGAATCTGTGATACAAAAAACAATGCATAGCCAGCCAATCAACAGCTGATGTTATTTTAATGTAAATTCTTGGTAAACAATTTAGGAACTGCCTCTTCTCTTTTCCTTGAAAACCTCCTTGTAGCCGGGCTCAGTGCCTTAGCCTGCAATCCCAGCACTTTGGGAGGCTGAGGTGAGTGGATTGCCTGAGCCCGCGGGTTCGAGACCCACCTAGGGAACTTGGCGAGACCTCATCCCTACAATAAATCAAAAAAATGAGCCGGGCGTGGTAGCGCGCGCCTGTAGTTCCAGCTACTCGGACGGCTGAGGCGGAAGGATCGCCGGAGCCCAGCAGGTCGAGGCTGCAGTGACCCGGAGCGGCCACTGCACTCCAGTCTGGGTAACCGAGTGAGACTCCAACTCAAAAAAAAAAAACAAAAAAATCCAGAAAACCTCCTTGTGACTGCTGCTAATTGGAGTGTATATCCAAGGCAACTACAATCTATGCTCCCTAGTAGCCATCCTCAAGCTTTGGGCTCAAATAAACTCTATACTTGATCATATTTTCGACATGTTGCTCCTTAAGGCTTAGAATGTCTTATCTTCCCAGGTAAGTTCTTGGAGGCAGAGCCTAGCTTGAAGAATTTTCATAGCTTCCCAGCACCTGTCTCTACATCTCTTTTGGTAGAAGTTACTATTCTACACTTACCACTTCTCATCTTTATTCTCCAGGACAAGAATTACTGGAACACCAGGTAGCCATTATGGGAGTATGATTCTTTTTTTTTTTTTAGTTGGAGTCTCACTCTGTCACCCAGACTAGAGTGCAGTGGCTGCCACCAGCCACCGCAGCCTCGACCTGCTGCTGGGCTCGGGCGATCCTTCCGCCTCAGCCTTCCAAGTAGCTGAAACTACAGGCACACGCCTGGCTAGTTTTTGATTTATTGTAGAGACAAGGTCTCGCCAAGTTCCCCGGGCGGGTTTTGGACCCCGCGGGCTCAGGCAATCCACTCGCCTCAGCCTCCCAAAGTGCTGGAATTACAGGCTGAGCCACCGAGCCCAGCCTCTTTTTTTTTGTTTTGAGTTGGAGTCTCACTCTATCTCCCAGGCTGGATGGAGTGCAGTGACACACACACACGGCCACTGCAGCCTCAGCCTGCTGGGCTCAGGCGATCCTTCCGCCTCAGCCTTCCAGGTAGCTGGAACTACGGGTACATGCCACCACGCCGGGCTAATTTTTAAATGTATCATAGAGATGAGGTCTCGCCAAGTTGCCCAGGCTGGTCTCAAACCACTGGGCTCAGGCAATCCTCTCACCTTGGCCTCCTAAAGTGCTGGGATTATAGGTGTGAGCTGGACTATGATTCCAAGGTAGCAAAAGCCCTGCCCCTTCCCTAGAATAGTAACAGCCATTCAAGATTAAGGCAGACATTTCAAGGCATTATTGTCCATTGACACCTGAATAATTGTCCTTGCTGAAGGAATGTCACCTGGGCCTGATAAGTGTATAAAGTTGTGTGCTAGAGAGGAGATGGACCAATTCTTAGGATGAGACATGAGGTCTGGAGGGAAGCCTCTGAAGGGATCTTGAGAGCTGGGACGTCTGTGGCCAGAGGACATTGCCTGGAAGACAGGGGAAGGGGAAGGGAACAGAAAATACCAGAAGGATAGAGGTGATCAAGCTCAAAAGTGGCTGGGCTCAAAATCCACTCAAAAATGGCTGGGCTCAAAATCAGCTCAAAAGTGGCTGGGCTCAGTGGCTTAGCCTGTAATCCCAGCACTTTGGGTGGCCGAGGCAAGTGGATTGCCTGAGCCCGTGGGCTCAAGACCTGCCCGGGCAACCTGGCAAGACCTCGTCTCTACAATAAGTCAAAAATTAGCTGAGCATGGTAACACGCACCTGTAGTTCTGGCTACTTGGAAGGCTCAGGTGGAAGGATCACTGGAGCCCAGCAGGTCGAGGCTGGGGTGGCAGTGAGTGTGTCACTGCACTCCAGCTTGGGCAACAGAGTGAGACTCCAACTCAAAAATGAATAAATAAAATAAAGAGCAAATGTTTAAAAATAGACTAGGCTGGCCAGGTGCAGTGGCTTCACACTTGTAATCCCAGCAGTTTGGGAGGCAGAGGCAAGAGGATTGCCTAAGCCTGTGGGTTCGAAACCAGCCTGGGCAAAATGGTGAGACCTGGTCTCTACAATAAATCAAAAATTAGCTGGGCATGGTGCTGCACACCTGTAGTTCCAGCTACTTGGACTGCAGAGGCGGAAAGATCACCTGAGCCCTGCAGGTTGAGGCTGCGGTGGTCATGAGTGTGCTGTTTCACTTCAGCCTGGGAGACAGAGTGAGACTCTGACTCGAAAAAAAGCCAGACCCAGTGGTGCACGCCTGTGGTTCCAGCTACTTGGAAGACTGAGGTGGAAGGATCACCGGATCCCAGCAGGTCGAGGCTGTGGTGGCCGTGAGTGTGCCACTGCACTCTGGCCTGGGCAACAGAGTGAGACTCCAACTCAAAAGAATAAAAAAGAAAAATATCACATTTCTCATTAGCTAAAAAAGAAAATAAGATAAACTTCAAGTACTAGTTAAACATTTACATCCTTATCTGTTTAGGTTCTAAAAAGCACTGGGTATTTTGCAATGATTTTTTTTTTAATGATTCCATGAAGGAGAACTCTGAGTGCCAAAGCCTGGATATCTTTGATTACTTTTCTTCTGAGGACTTTAATTCTAACTTTTAATCCCCCATCCCCCTTTTTTTGAGTTGGAGTCTCACTCTGTCACCCAGGCCAGAGGGCCATGGCACGCTCACAGCCACTGCAGCCTCAACCTCCTGGGTTCAGGCGATCCTTCCCTTCAGCTAATCCTTCCTCTCAGCCTTCTAAGTAGCTGGAACTACAGGTGCACACCACCATGCTTGGCTGCCTTTTTTTTTTTTTTTTTTAAGTCAGTCTCACTGTTACCCAGGCTGGAGTGCAGTGGCATACTCACGGCCACTGCAGCCTCAACCTGCTTAGTCCTTCTGCCTCAGCCTTCCAAGCAGCTGGAACCAAAGGTGAGCACCACCACATCCGGCTAATTTTCTGATTTATTGTAGAGACGAGGTCTCGCCATGTTGCCCAGGCCGATCTCGAATCCCTGAACTCAGGCAATTCTCTCGTCTCCACCCCCCAAAGCGCTGGGATTACAGGCATGAGCCACCGCGCCCGATTTTTAATTTATTGTTGAGATGAGGGCTGGCCAAGTTGCCAAGGCTGGTCTCAAACCCCTGGACTCAAGCAATTCTCACCTCCACCTTTCAAAGTGCTGGAATTACAGGCATGAGCCACCATGCCCAGCTTATTTTTTATTTTTGAGTCAAAGTCTCACTCTGTCACTCAGGCTGAAATGCAGTGGCACACTCACAGCCACCGCAGCCTCGACCTGCTGGGATCAGGCATTTCTTCCACCTCAGCCTTCCATGTAGCTGGAACTACAGGCGTGCACCGCCACACCCAGCTAATTTTTTGATTTATTGTGTAGATGAGGTCTTGCCAAGTTACCCAGACTGGTCTCAAACCCCTGGATTCAGCCTTCCAAAGTGCTAGGATAACAGGTGTGAACCACTGTGCCCCACAATTCTGACTCTTTTTAGTTGGACTATAATAAAAGAAAACCAGAAAAGAAAAAAATTCATGATTTATTAATTGAAAATAAATAAATAAATAAATTTCAAAATAGGCCTATCACCCCAGCACTTTGGAAGGCTGAGGTGAGAAGATTGCCTGAGCTCAAGGGTTCAAGCCCAGCCCGAGCAGTTTGGCAAGACCTCATCTCTACAATAAATCAAAAAATTAGATGGGCATGGTGGTGCCTGTCTGTAGTTCCAGCTACTTGGAAGGCTGAAGCGAAAGGATCACCTGAGCCTAGCAGGTCGAGGCTATGGTGGCCGGGAGCATGCTACTACACTCCACCCTGGGTGACAGAGTGAGACTCTCACTTAAAAAGAATATAAAACACTGACTTCTTTTCTAATATTGTTTATTTATTTATTTATTTATTTGAGTTGGAGTCTCACTCTGTCGCCCAGACTGGAGTGCAGTGGCCACTCCCGGCCACCGCAGCCTCGACCTGCTGGGCTCTGGCGATCCTTCCATCTCAGCCTTCCAAGTAGCTGGTACTACAGGCGCGCGCTACCACATCTGGCTAATTTTTTTTTTATTGTAGAGATGAGGTCTTACCAAGTTGCCCAGGCAGGTCTCGAACCCACAGGCTCAGGCAATTCACTCACCTCAACCTCCCAAGGTGCAGGATTACAGCCTGAGCCACCGAGCCCAGCTAATATTGTTGATTTAAATAAATGTAGTTGTAAGATTCTTTTCATTTCAAAGTCAAATGCTATTGAATAAATATAAATATAAACCATGTCATTTTTGCTGAAGATATGTAACATTTTTGCTCAGAACCTTGCTGAGAGTTTTTCATCATTTTGGAAAATTGAGTCACCGACAAAACAGCCAGTTCTGGTATTTGGGTTACTGGTATCTTCTGCATTTCTGGCTGTCATATCCTTAACAGTGGTATAGGATCCTTCTCTTATCTTTTTTCCTTTTTTTTTTTTTTCAGTTGGAGTCTCACTCCTTTGCCCAGGCTGGAGTGCAATGTCACACTCACGGACCATCGCAGCCTCAACCTGCTGGGCTCAGGGTGATCCTTCCGCCTCAGCCTTCCAAGTAGCTGGAACTAAAGGCATGCACCATCATGCCGAGTTAATTTTTTTTATTTGTTGTAGAGGTGAGGTCTTGCCAAATTGCCCATGCTGGTCTCAAACTTGCTGTCTCAGGCAATCCACTCACCTCAGCCTTCCAAAGTGCTAGGATTATAGGGGTGAGCCACCACACCCGTCCCGTGTCTGACCTCTTGCTAAAGATTCTTCATGCAAATAGAAACAAACACATGTCATTATTTCTTCACTTTATTACATCTGAGATAGCAGGTTATATGCATCTTTTGTATCTTACCCTTAATATGCTCAGACTTCTCTTTGTGTCAGCATGGAGAGATTCCTCTCATTCTTTTATTTATAGCTATTTTAATAGCCCCATATTGCTGGACACGTGGATTATTTCCAGTCTTTTGCAATGACAGTGTCACGAAGGATAGCCTTGTCTCCGACATTTCATGCAGGCATATCTGCAGGATAAAGTCCTAGAAGTGGGATTGCTGGGTCATAGGACTTGCCTACATGTCGATTTCAAGGCTAAACCACCTAAATCCAGGGCTCAAATGAGAGGAGATTGGCTGCACAATGTGAGGTCCATGGACTGGTGCTGTTCTCAATGAAACACTGCAGAAATTTATTGAAGTTAGGAAATTCAGAACAACTTTATCTTATTGTAACATTCAAGTACATCACGATTTTTCTAAGTAGTTCCTCTTTATTTATTTATTTTTTTTGAGTTGGAGTCTCACTCTGTCGCCCAGACTGGAGTGCAGTGGATGCTCCCGGCCACTGCAGCCTCGACCTGCTGGGCTCCGGCGATCCTTCTGCCTCAGCCTTCCAAGTAGCCGGAACTACAGGCGTGCGCTACCACGCCCGGCTAATTTTTTGGATGTTATTGTAGAGATGAGGTCTCGCCAAGTTGCCCAGGCAATCCACTCACCTCGACCTCCCAAAGTGCTGGGATTACAGGCTGAGCCACCGAACCCAGCAAGAATTACTTTTTATGGTTACACAAAATATGTTAAAATCACTAACAAAAAAATCAATGTTTGCAAAGATACGAACAGCTTCTTTACTGAGATTTCCTTCCAGGTCATTTCAAATTTCAGAAAGACTTGTCATCCAAACTTCTGAAAAAGTTATGAAAAATAGAGCTATCTCTAAAAACCAAGAATTAAACATAGGCTCAAAAAGTTAAAACACACTTCGATCATTTGACAGCAATTGATTGAATATCAACATACTGGGTTGTGAGAGATAAAGAACCTACAAACATAAGGATAAGTTGCCAGAAAGAGAGAGAGAAAGAAAGAGGGAGAGAGAGCCTCTCCCAGATTAAATAAGGGGTTATGTGGTTCAGAGACACAATACAAAATGTAGTAAGTGCTAGCCGGCCACAGTGGCTCAAGCCTGTAATCCTAGTACGTTGGGAGGCGGAGACGAGAGGATTGCCGGAGCTCAGGGGTTCAAGACCAACCTAAGTAACATGGTGAGACCTCATCTCTACAATTAAAAAAATTAACTGGGCATGGTAGCACATGTCTGTAGTTCCAGCTACTTGAAAGGCTGATCACCTGAGCCCAGCAGATCAAGGCTGCGGTGGCCATGAACATGCCATTGCACTCGAGTCTAGGCGACAGAGTGAGACCAACTAAAAAAAAAAAACATCGTGGGTGCTGAGTGAGGTGGTGAGGGCTCACCTGCAAAAGACCTGGACTCTCAGGTGGAAAAACAAAGTGTCAGGGACCAGCCTGGCTGCCAAGACACCAATCTCCTAAAAGTGTGGAGAGGTTGTAAGAGAACATAAGAATGTGCAGGAAGGCGAGGCTTGGTGACTCAGGCTGTAATCCCAGCACTTTGGTAGGCTGAGGCAAGTGGATTGCCTGAGCCTGCAGGTTTGAGACCAGCCTGGGCTACTTGACGAGACCTCATCTCTACAATAAATCAAAAATTAGCCGGGTGTGGTAGCATGCGTCTGTAGTTTCAGCTACTTGGAAGGCTGTGGTAGAGTCCAGCAGGTCGACGCTGGGGTGGCAGCAGTGAGCGTGCCACTGCACTCCAGCCTGGGTGATGGAGTGAGACTCTAACTCAAAAAAAAAAAAAAAAAAAAAGAATGTTCAGGAAGAAAATGTTAGAAAATCTATTTATGGGCCGGTTGCAGTGGCTCACGCCTATAATCCCAGCACTTTGGGAGACCAAGGTGAGAGGATTGCCTGAGCCCATGGGTTTGAGACCAGTCTGGGCAACTTGGTAAGTCCTCATCTCTACAATAAATCAAAAAATTAGCCGGGCATGGTGGTGCATGCCTGTAGTTCCAGCTACCCGGAAGGCTGAGGTGGAAGGATCACCTGAGTCTAGCAGGATAAGGCTGCGGTAGCATACCTGGGCCACAGAATGAGACTTCAACTCAAAAAAAAAGAAAATCTATTTATGTTTTATAATCTTACTTCTTTTTTTTTTTTTTTGAGTTGGAGTCTCACTCCCAGAAGACAGATTTCTCGAAACCACTGAAGGTAGTTGTACTTTAACTCATATTAGAAACACATGAAGGAAGTTAATGACTTTATATGAAGAACAAAGCAGTTGTGATCTAGCTCAGGAAAATAAGTAACTCAGGTTCTTTGAACTAATCTTGGTAATATCATTAACTTCTTGGTTAGTAATGTTTTGCCATACTCTGGGAGGTTGTTTTGCCATACTCTGGGAGGTATAAATGCCTGGCAAGAACTTTCTAAAACACAAACCAGATCTGTCTAGAATAAGCACGGCAAAGGTGGCATTAATAGCATATAGATTTATTCCCATTCTGAGTTCCAAATGACATCAGTACTAAGGACAGTGCTTCTTTGTCCAGAAGCAGCTGATGAGAAAGTCATGGCATTGTCTACACTCCATTGCACCAACTCCACACCTGTCTGTGACCCACTCACCCGAGCTCCTCTCACTAATGCCAACCCAGGGTCTTTCTGTTGCATTTCCAGAGCTTCAGGTAGATCTACCATACAACTGGTATCCAATAAGTGTTTGTACAAAGGGAAGGAGAAGGTACTTAGACTATACATTTATTTATTTATGTATTTACTTATTTATTTTTGAGTAGGAGTCTCACTCTGTAGCCCAGGCTGGAGTGCAATAGCACACTCACAGCCACCTCAGCCTTGGCCTTCTGGGGTCAGGTGATCCTTCCACCTCAACCTCTCAAGAAGGTGGAATCATGGATGCATCACTGTACCCAGCTAATTTTTTTGATTTATTGTAGAGACAAGGACTCATGAAGTTGTCCAGGCTGGTCTCAGACCCCTGGAGTCAGGTAATCCTCTCACCTCCACTTCCCAAAGACTACATTTATTTATTTATTTATTTATTTATTTGAGTTGGAGTCTCACTCTGTCGCCCATACTGGAGTGCAGTGGCATGTTCCTGGCCACCGCAGCCTCGACCTGCTGGACTCCGGCAATCCTTCCGCCTCAGCCTTCCAAGTAGCTGGAACTACAGATGCGCGCTACCACACCCGGCTAATTTTTGATTTATTGTAGAGATGAGGGCTCGCCAAGTTGCCCAGGCGTGTCTCGAACCCGCAGGCTCAGGCAATCCACTCACCTTGGCCTCCCAAAGCGCTGGGATTACAGACTGAGCCACCAAGCCCGGCATAAGTAACTATTCTATATGATAATTTTGCTATCAGGTTCTGCAGCTCTGTGACTTCACTGGAACAAAGCACTTAAAAAGGGAGAGGAGGTATAAAAAAAACTCGGAATAGCAGCTTTCAAATCAATTAACAGGCTGATAAAAGACTGCAAGTGAAAAGAATCATTTGAGATTTTTTTGTTTTTTGTTTTTTTGGGGGGTTGGAGTCTCACTCTGTCGCCCAGACTGGAGTGCAGTGGCTGCTCCCAGTCACTGCCGCCTCGACCTGCTGGGCTCCGGCGATCCTTCTGCCTCAGCCTTCCAAGTAGCCAGAACTACAGGCATGCGCTGCCACGCCCGGCTAATTTTTTTATTTATTGTAGTGATGAGGTCTCGCCAAGTTGTCCACGCAGGTCTCAAACCCGCGGACTCAGGCAGTCCACTCACCTCAGCCTCCCAAAGGTGCGGGATTACAAACTGAGCCACCAAGCCCAGCTGGCATTTTCTTTTCTTTTCTTTTTTGAGTTGGAGTCTCTGTCACCCAGGCTGGAGTGCAGTGGCACACTCATGGCCACCCCAGCATCGACCTGCTGGGCTCAGGTGATCCTTTCTTCTTTCACCTCAGCCTTCCAAGTAGCCAGAACTACAGGCGCGCATTACCATGGCTGGCTAATTTTTCATTTATTGTAGAGACGAGTTCTCACCAAGTTGCCTAGGCTGGTCTCGAAACCGCAGGCTCTGGCAATCTACTCACCTTGGCCTCCCAAAGCTGGGATTACAGGCTGAGCCACCGAGCCCGGCTAGCCATGGCATTTTCTATATTCCATTGCACCAACTACACACCTGTCTGTGACCTCCACTCACATGAGCTCCTTTTATTTAATTTTTAAAAAGAAAATAACAAGTTTCATCCAGGATATGGAGATATCAGAGCCCATATACATTGCTGGTGGGATGTAAAGTGGTACAGTCACTATTGAAAACAGTTTGGCAGTCCCTCAATATATTAAACATAAAATCACCATATGATTCAGCAGTTCCACTCCTAGGTATATACTGAAAACAACTGGCCGGGCTCGGTGGCTCAGCCTGTAATCCCAGCACTTCGGGACGCCAAGGCGAATAGATTGCCTGAGCCCGAGGGTTCGAGACCAGCCTGGGCAACTTATCGAGACAGGGCATGGTAGCACGCACCTGTAGTTCCCACTACTTGGAAAGCTAAGGTGGAAGGATCCCCGGGGTGGCCGTGAGCGTGCCACTGCATTTAAGCCTGGTCAACAGAGTGAGACTCCGACTGAAAAAAAACAAAACAAAAAACCGAAGACAGGTGTTCAGATAAAAACTTGCACCAGGAACGATGGCTCATGCCTGTAATCCCAGCACTCTGGGAAGTTGAGGAGGGAAGATCACTTGAGGCCAGGAGACTGAGAGCAGCCGGGGCACCATAGTGAGAACCTGTATCTACAAAATAAAAATAAAAAGTAGTTGCATGTGGTGGTATGCACCTGTAGTCTCAAATACTCGAGAGGCCAAGGCGGGAGGATCACTTGAGCTCAGAAATTTGAGGCTGCCATGAACTATGACGGCACCACTACACTCCAGCCTGGGTGACAGAGTGAGACTTCAACTCAAAAAAAAAAAAAAAGAAAGAAGTTAACATCCTAGCTTCTGCTGTAAAGTTGTGAAGTCTAGGGAGAAAAAAGATTTAAGAACTAAAAATAAATAAATAACATTAAAAGAAGTTAATGTCCTAGAAATGATAGGCAGGTGTCCATTTAATTAATAATCACTGATTAAAATTCTGTGAAAATGCTTTACTTTTGCCCTGAAAATGGTCCTAAATGTGTGTCGGTCTACGCTCCCTGCAAATGTCGCTACTCCGGGTTTATCTTGCATGGATCTGAAAAGGAAGGCTGTTACCACAGAAACCTTCTCTCTTTGGGAGTGCTGGCTGATGTGGGTAAGGGATCTATGTACATCCTTTGATAATTATCAAATTATTAAAAAGCTTTACCTACGGGGACAAGGAATCATTAAACAATAAATCAAAAAGAATTTATTACAAAAAGAATTTATTAGACAAACACACCAACAGATCGAGTCTAAGGATTTGGTTGGAAAGCCACTGGGCCTTTTAAAGCATCAAAAGTTCAACGCTTCAAGCATTACTCTGTGACAGTGTTGAATGACAGCACCATGCTAGTCCACGAACAGATGAGCTTCCCATGTCCCTAACTCTTCCCTCTCCTTGACTGAAGTCTGTGATTCTGGTCCCTGAGAGGACTGGAATGAAATGTTTTCCACTTATTACAGAAATTCAGCTTTTTTGTTACAGAGGAATTGTAACACTAACTCTCGAATTGCCTGTTCATACATATGCAATATTGCTTTTGAGAGATTAACAAATCGTGGAGTGTACACCGACATATACAATGAATAAAATAACATTCTCTATTACAGTAACTGCATTTTAAATCTCATCTGGCACCAGCTGTCTTTTAGAAAGTTATAATGTGCTGTTTGGGGATATTCTTCTTTAGAAGGAAGAGTCTAATTAACAAATAACACGTAAGTATGTAATCCATACTCTCAAATCTCAGGAATGTCACATGAATATGAAGTCTTCGTTCAATTTAGGGGAAAGTGGAGATATTTTCACTCATTCCTGATAATCAAACTAGATGGTTTAAGATCATAATAATGGAATATGTCATACTAAACAGTGTGCTTTTACTTTGAAGTCACTGATCAATTTGTTAATGGCATAGGCTATCAAGAAATAGCAAACAATATAGTATCCACACTGACCTCAGCTGGTCTCAGGTATTCAAAAGAAAGTGAGAATGAGACATATATGATGATCGAGCGTGGTGGCTCCCGCCTATAATCCCAGCACTTTGGGAGGCTGAGATGAGATGATTGCCTGAGCCCACAGGTTCGAGACCAGCCTGGGCAACTTGGAGACATCTCACCTCTACAAAAAAAAAAAAATGCTGGGTATGGTGGTGTGTGCCTGTAGTTCCAGCTACTTGGGAGGCCGAGGCAGAAGGGATCACCTGAGCCCAGCAGGTCGAGGCTGTGGTGGCCGTGAGCGTGCTACTGCACTCCAGTCTGGACGACAGAGTGAGACTCCAACTCAAAAAAAAAAAAAAAAAAAAAAAAAGAAAAGAAGAAGGACACATGACATAGCTGGGACCCCAGAGATGTGGGCTACATAGAAACCAAAGAAAGAGTATTTCAGCCAGGCTTGGTGGCTCAGCCCGTGCTTTGGGAGGCTGAGGTGAGTGGATAGCCTGAGCCCGTGAGTTTGAGACCCACCTTGGCAACTTGGTGAGACCTCATCTCTACAATAAATCAAAAAATGAGCCGGGCATGGTAGCGCACGTCTGTAGTTCCAGCTCCTTGGAAGGCTGAGGCGGAAGGATCGCCGGAGCCCAGCAGGTCGAGGCTGTGGTGGCCGGGAGCGGCCACTGCACTCCAGTCTGGGCGACAGAGTGCGACTCCAACTCAAAAAAAAAAAAAGGTTGAGAGCTGATGTCAAAGCACAAGAAACAAAACTACATATTAGAAAGGCAATCCTGCCGGGTTGGGTGGCTAAGCCTGTAATCCCGTGCTTTGGGAGGCTGAGGTGAGTAGATTGCCTGAGCCCGCGGGTTCGAGACCCGCCTGGGCAACTTGGCAAGACCTCATCTCTACAATAAATCAAAAAAATTAGCCAGGAGTGGTAGTGTGCACCTGTAGTTCCAGCTACTCGGAAGGCTGAGGCGGAAGGATCGCCAGAGCCCAGCAGGTCAAGGCTGCGGTGGCTGGGAGCGGCCACTGCACTCCAGTTTGGGTGACAGAGTGAGACACCAACTTAAAAAAAAAAAAAAAGTATTCCCAACAAAGCAAAACCGGCAAAGGAATTTTACAGAACTAATTTTCAAAGGGAGATGATAAAAGCAGCAGTCAGAATGCATGTCCATGTATTAAGTTCCTGCAGTTGAATCAATTATGAACACGGAAGCGCTTTACACCCAAGAAGTACGGCTTTCACAGCCCCCTTAATGACATTTTGCTTGTTCACTGCTCACGGAGAGTCTGTTTGGAACAAGAATTGCTTTCAAGTCAGAATCCTGGATGGTGATCTGAAAATGTTTGAGTTTGTGCTTTTAAACAAGTTGTTCAATTGTCCACGGTAGTGTGTGCTGGTGAAGCTAGCTCTCCCCTAAGTGGCTCACTATTTGGGAGCCCAGGAATCCCTTAGACAGACATTAGCCAGAATTGAAATTTTTTTTTTTTTGAGTTGGAGTCCCACTCTGTCGCCCAGACCGGAGTGCAGTGGCCGCTCCCGGCCACCGCAGTCTCGACCCGTTGGGCTCCGGCGATCCTTCCGCC
>NW_007249825.1:731112-732094 GCF_000164805.1 Carlito syrichta | reverse complement strand
AGGCGGGTCTCGAACCCTCGGGCTCTGACAATCCACTCACCTCAGCCTCCCAAAGGCGCAGGATGACAGGCTGAGCCACCGAGCCCAGCTCAGAATTGAAATTTTAAGGTACAAATACTGCAAATCAAAACAGCCAGCCTTGGCTGGGCGTGGTGGCATACGCAGGTAATCCCAGCCCTTTGGGAGACTGAGGTGAGTGGATTGCCTGAGTCCACGGGTTCGAGACCCGCCTGTGCAGGAGAGACCTCATCTCTACCATAAATCAAACAATCAGCTGGGCGTGATAGTGCACGCCTGTAGTTCCAGCTACCTGGAAGGCTGTGGCAGAAGGATCGCAGAGGCCCAGCAGGTCGAGGCTGCAGTGACCAGGAGCGGCCACTGCACTCCAGTCTGGGCGACAGAATGCGACTCCAACTCAAAAACAACAACACCAAAAAAAATAAAATAAGCAAAAGCAGGCTCACACATAGACCCCACGATATTAGTTGAGCTCTCCCTGTTCTCAAAACTTGCAGCGCTGCAAGCCTTCGTCTACTTTGGCGGGCAAGTCTAGCGCCAAAGCTGGGCTAACTTTCCTAGCACAAACTTCTGGCCTACTCAGAAAAACCAGGTTCCCCCCTTTCTCGAGAATGGCTGTGGAGTCTGTTTGGAACACACATTGCGCTCAAGTCCGAATCCTAAACGAAGACCTAGAAAGTGGACTGTAGGCGTCGAAAAAGCAGTCCACTTCCCAGCCGCAGCGCGTGCGCGTGGACCAAGCCCTCCGCAGCTTTGTTCAGGATTTGGAAGGAATCGCCAGGTCACGCATGAAGAGGGAAGCCACCAGCCACCTTCGACGATCCCGCCCTAGCCCCGAGAGGCTGGCAGGCCGGGGGTCTTGGCGCCCAGACGCTCCCCAAAGGAGCCCTCGGACTGAGTTTAGCCGGACCCAGAGTGAGGAGCACGCTCCGCACGCGGGAAGCGTTGAGGCCAGCCTCCGTCT
>NW_007249825.1:728066-730194 GCF_000164805.1 Carlito syrichta | reverse complement strand
CCCGCCCTCCGAGGCGCTTTAGGGCTGCGGTGTCGTCTCGCCCTCTCCAGAGACCCGCCGCCATCCCAGCACTTTGGGCGGCGGAGGCGAGAGGATCGCCCGAGCCCCCGGGTTCGAGACCCGCCCGGGCAACGCGGCGAGACCTCGTCTCTGCAAGAAATCAAGAAAATTAGCCGGGCGTGGTGGCGCACGCCTGTCCTTCCAGCTACTTGGAGGACTGAGGCGGAAGGATCGCCCCAGGCCAGCGGGGCGAAGCTGCGGCGGGACTCCGACCCAAAAATAAACAGGTGAAAGCAAACCTGCCGCCAAGTAGGCGTCCAGGTCGTCTGTGTGGAAGGAATGAATGACACCCGCATGAGGAAAGAATAGCCACCTCCTTGGGTGACCATGTGGGAAGGGGGTAGGATCACTGTATTAAGACATCGAGACGTCAAGTGCGTTTAGGGCTGCGCCTCCGCAGTTCCTCAAAGTCTGTTTTGGTCTGGGGCTCCCAGCAATTAAAAGAGAAGTGATTAAGCCCCCAGGGCCCTTCCCCCTTTGCAGTGAAATTCCCGCTTTCCCATCTTCTCTCTCCTGCCGTGTTAATAGAGTTTCAGATTTGTGCGGGGCCGGATCGATAGATGTCATCTATTAAAGGTAAGTTTTAATCGAACAATATTAGGATCAGACAGGGAAAGGGGGTTTGAAGTCGGTACCTGCAAGCTGCGGGCAGGAGATATGCAGGCGCCAGTAATAGAATATCGATCACGAGGGTGGGGGAGGGGAGCGCGGCCCCTCCGAGAGAAGATCCGGACCATTACCAGGCCGCTGGCCCGGGTCCGAGCGCGGCCGCTTGAGGCACCCGGGGTCCCAGGCCATCACCGCCGAGCTGGGGAAGGGGCGCAGCGACCAGCCTCCCTGGGGCCCTGAGGCGCAGACCCTGCGGGGAACCTCGTGCCCACGCCCCCCACCCCCGGCGCCGGTCCTGCCGGTCTCCCGTCCTTCCTTCCAGCCACAAACTTGGCTGGCCCCTTCCTTCCTTCCTCAGGCGTGTGCCAGAGTCAGGAGTCGGTCCCCAAGGGCCACGAGGAGAAAGTCCCCAACGCTTCCCGGCACCCCAGCCCGGCCCACGTCGCGGCTGGGGCGAGGCAGCGCCTGGGCCAGCCGCGTCTCGGCAGGGGTCTCCGGGGGCTTGGGAGTGGGCGCATGCCTTAGCCTCAGATGCTTCGTCCGGAAAATGAGGGTGACATTAATAATGCGGTCTACTTCTCGGGTGGCGAAGTTTCCCGTCACCTTTACCTGGGGTCCTAGAGCCCAGGCCCTGGCACGTGGCAGGCGCATTCGTCGCGCGATCAACGAGCACGCTGAGCCAGCGGGCGGGGGGCGTTCGTTTCCCCGCAAGCAGCCCAGAGCCGCGGCGCGTCCCCGCTTGGCGGGTGAACGAGGGAGCCGCGTGTCCCTGTCCCAGGATGCTAGAAGCCTCTTTCCACCTCAGTCCAGTTCCAAGGCCGGGGCTACCCTTCGCACCCGTCTGGTGTGCCTTCTCTCTTTGAGGAAGGCGCCGTTAAGGGCCGCTCCCCCCTGCGCGCCGCATCCCCTGGGCTGGGGTCCCCGGGGCCGGAGTCCCCATCGCATCCTTTTTTTTCTTTTGAGTCGGAGTCTCACCCTGTCGCCCAGACCGGAGGGCAGCGGCCGCTCCCGGCCACCGCAGCCTCGACCCGCTGGGCTCCGGCGATCCTTCCGCCTCGGCCTTCCGAGTAGCTGGAACCCCAGGCGCGCGCTACCACGCCCGGCTGATTTTTTTTTTTATTGTAGAGATGAGGTCTCGCCCGCCCAGGCGGGTCTCGAACCCGCGGGCTCAGGCCATCCACTCACCTCAGCCCCCCCCCCGCAGTCTCACCAGGGGTCTCCATCGGTCGGGTCGGGTCCCCGGCGCTGGCATCCTTGCCCGTGGCGACCTCCGCCAAACTTTTCCTGGCTTCCCGGGGAGCGAGGCGCAGGGCCGGGAGCGCAGCGCGGGTGAATTTCTGCGGGTCCAGGATGTCCAGGACGGAGAAGGAGATCTTGTGGTGGGAGGGGGCCGCCTTGGCCCCGCCGTCCTGCCATGCCAGCATGCCCGCCGCCGCGGGGTCCGGGGTGGCCGGGCTCG
>NW_007249825.1:723912-727183 GCF_000164805.1 Carlito syrichta | reverse complement strand
GGGTCTCGAACCCGCGGACTCAGGCCATCCACTCACCTCAGCCTCCCAAAGGCGCGGGATGACAGGCTGAGCCGCCGAGCCCGGCTCACAGTTTAGTTTTCAAAGCCCTTTCTTGGTCTTGCGTGATCCACTGAGTCCCCGAGAGGTGGGCGTGGCCTGGCATCGACCCCTCTCCCCGTTTCAAAGATGAAATTGAGATTCAAATATGAGAAGTGATTTGCCCAGGGCCACTGCTTGTTGGTGACAGAGTCTGGGTTCGAACCCAGGTCCTCTACTGGACCAGTGCTTTTTTTTTCTCCCTCCTCCCCAGTACATCCTGCTGTCTCGGAAATGCAGGAAGAAAATCCTGCCCTGTGTTGGAGTCTTTTCCTTCCACTCCGGAGCCGAGGCAAGTCAGGCCAGCAAGAGTTTCGGAGGGGCGTCTGAGCCCCCCCAGCACGGTCTACCGCTCCGGAAATCTTGGCGGGCTACAGGAAAAGAGCCCGGAGAGGTGGCTGCCCTGATTTGTTGTGACCCCGAGCACAAACCCTCATGCCCGTCAGGCCTTCTCCACAGTCACAAATTCGATGATTTGCAACAGAAATTGAGTCTAGGAATCAGGTTGCATCTCCCATCTCCCCCTCTTCCCAACCCCCAGGAGCAAAAGATGCTTGTCTGGTTTGAATTTAAGGGCAGAGAAGAGAGACAATTGAAATAGACCCCATCTTCCCTGCCAAGTTCCCTGGGATCAGAGGTGGAGAAAGCTTCCACTAGCCACACCCATCCTAACATTTTTTTATTATTATTATTTTTTGAGTCGGGGTCTTATTCCATCACCCAGGCCGGAGTGCAGTGGCACAGTCAGGGCTCACCACAGCCTCAGCTTCCTGGGCTCAGGCGATCCTTCCCCCTCAGCCTGCCTAGTAGCTGGGACTACAGGCCCTTGCAACCATGCCAGCTAATTTTTTGATTTTTTTGTAGAGACGGGGGTCTCCCTATATTGCCTAGGCTGTTCTTGAACTCCTGGACCCAAGCAATCCTCCCGCCTCAGCCTCCCAAAGTGCTGAGATTACGGGTGTGAGTCACTGCCCCAGCAAACATCTTTTTTTTTTTTGCCAGTTGGAGCACATATATAAGTCTAGGCACTAAGCACTTATTTCAGGCAAATTCTGAGGCTTCTACTAGCCAGTACTACCACCTCTAACTCTGCCGTTCCTTTCTTCCCTGCCCCATGGGGTTTCCAAACAATGACCTGGCAATTAATATTGTCTGAGCAGGTAAGGAGTAGGAAGAGGAGGAGAAACCTTCCCATGAAAGTGCTGGGGGTTGCTAATCCCATCTGTTATTGAAGAGGCATCCTTAGAGGCCAGCTCCTTGTAGCTTTTCTCATTCAAACCTTTCCGCCCCTCCCAGAGGTGGTCACCTTATTCCCTGCGGACTTTAAAGCCCTGCCGAAATTCTCCTAAGGATGGATTCTGCTTGTAAAGCTCGGGAAGGGAAGTGCCCTACCCAAACTCACAGGACCACCTCCCACCAGAGGGAATGTACGCCTTGTGAAAACCAAAGAAAAGACGGCCCTGGAACTAGCAAGTGGCACCCGGGAACCTGGACTGCAAATCACAGAACCTTCCTGAAATACGGATAGGGTATTTTATTTTCTGTTTTAACAATTCTTTCTTACCCAGTTCTCACTTGATTTTTTTTCATCTTCCTTTTTCTTCTTCCTCCCTTGCCCTATTGATCCTACACCCCTTCTGCCTATTTCCACCCATGTTTACATTTTTTTGTACTGAGGTTCTTCAGGGTGACTAGGAATAGATCTTAAGTTAGCTCCAGAAGGGACATTTGTGGCTTCTCACAGTCCCTTTTTTTATCCTTTCACCTATAAGAAACTTGGAGACCAGCCAGGCTCGGTGGCTCAGCCTGTAATCCTGCGCCTTTGGGAGGCTGAAGTGAGTGGATTGCCTGAGCCCGCGGGTTCGAGACCCGCCTAGGCAGGCGAGACCTCATCTCTACAATAAATCAAAAAATCAGCCGGGTGTGGTAGCGCGCGCCTGTAATTCCGGCTACTTGGAAGGCTGAGGCGGAAGTATTGCCAGAGCCCAGCAGGTCGAGGCTGTGGTGGCCGGGAGCGGCCACTACACTCCAGTCTGGGCGACCGAGTGAGACTCCAACTCAAAAAAAAAAAAAAAAAGAAAGAAACTTGGAGACCATTTTCACAGGTTGGTGGGTTAGCATTCCAGAAGGCATCCCATACTCCAAGCCAGAGGGACAGGGAAGTCTCAGCCAACCAAGAACAGCCCTAACCTGGATCATTTTCATTGCACTTTATAGATCGCCTCAAAAAATGGTGTTTAATGGTCACAAGGATGGAAATAATAGACACTGGGGATACTAATGGGGGGGAGGAACTAAAGTTCAGAAACTACCTACGGGGCACAACGTTTACTATCTGGGAAATGGGTCACCTGAGACCCAATCCCCACCACCACACAATATGTCCATGTAACGTATACACATGTGTACCCCTTAAATCTAAATTCAAAAATTAAGGGAAAAATGGTGTTTAAATGATATGAATCATCTTTCGTTTGAGGCCCACGGACGCTAAATATGGCAAAGAAGTCGAAAAAGAAAGAAGCAACAAACTGGAGAGAAAACCAAGAACATACAGCAGCTGAATTCCTTAAACCTGTGAATCTTTAAGATTTTTTTAAGTCATTCTTATTTTTCTTGCCCTTTATTTTTCTAAGACTTCTTTCTTTCCTTTCCTTTCCCTTTCTCTTTCTTTCTTTCCTTTCTTTCTTTCTTTTTTTTGAGTTGGAGTCTCACTCTGTCACCCAGACTGGAGTGCAGTGGCCGCTCCCGGCCACTGCAGCCTTGACCTGTTGGGCTTAGGCGATCCTTCCGCCTCAGCCTTCCAAGTAGTTGAAACTACAGATGCACGCCACCACAGCTGGCTAGTTTTTTTGTGATTTATTGTAGAGACAAGGTCTCACCAAGTTGCTCAGGCTGGTCTTGAAACCCCAGGCTCAGGCAGTCCTCTTGCCTTGGCCTCCCAAAGTGCTGGGATTACAGGTTGAGCCACTGTGCCTGGCCTCTTTCTTTCTTTCTTTCTTTCTTTCTTTTTTTTTGAGTCGGAGTCTCACTCTGTCGCCCAGACTGTAGTGCAGTGGCCGCTCCCGGCCACCGCAGCCTCAACCTGACCTGCTGGGCTCCGGCGATCCTTCCATCTCAGCCTTCCGAGTAGCTGGAACTACAGGCGCGTGCTACCACGCCTGCTGATTTTTGA
>NW_007249825.1:720706-723892 GCF_000164805.1 Carlito syrichta | reverse complement strand
GCCCGGCTCATTTTTGATTTATTGTAGAGATGAGGTCTCGCCAAGTTGCCCAGGTGGATCTCGAACCCACGGGCTCAGGCAATCCACTCACCTCGGCCTCCCAAGGCGTGGGATTACAGGCTGAACCACCGAGCCCGGCTTCTTTCTTTCTTTCTTTTTTTTTTAAGCAAGAGTTTATTAAGAAAACAGAAAAGGTCCAGCAGACAGAGGGAACCCCAAAGAGGGTTATCCTATTTTTTCAAGATTTCTAATTTGTATGTTCCGTGTGCCACAAGGTCATGTGAACTTCCATGCTTAGTACTTAGCTTCAGGCAATGAATGACTTCTGTTGGGTCTCCTATCAAGGAATAGGCCAGGCATGGTGTCTTACTCCTGTAATTGCAGTGCTTTGGGGAGGCCACAGAAGGAGGATCCCTTGAGGCCAGGAGTTTGAGACCAGCCTCAACATAAGGAGACCCTGTCTCTAGAAAACAAAAGTGAAGAAACACTGGAGGAATAGAAATACTCTCTTATTCATCCAACTTAAAGAGGTATCTCCCACTCAAAGAACAGGGTACATTCTTTAGTTTGTGGGAGGGCGGAGGGGAAAGTTCTAGGGAATTTTTTTCTAGCCACCTGCTTTGTAAAAGACCAGGGTGAAATGAGGCCTTCCTTTTGGCACAACTTGGTGACACATTTGACGCCCTGACATCCACACACATGTATTTATACCTAAGATAGACTGGAGTGCAGTGGCCGCTCCGGGCCACAGCAGCCTCGACCTGCTGGGCTCCAGCGATCCTTCCGCCTCAGCCTTCCAAGGAGCTGGAACTACAAGCGTGCGCTACCACGCCCAGCTAATTTTTTTGATTTATTGTAGAGATGAGGTCTCACCAAGTTGCCCAGGCGGGTCTCCAGGCGGGTCTCGAACCCGCGGGCTCAGGCAATCCACTCACCTCGGCCTCCCAAAGCGCAGAATTACAGACTGAGCCACTGAGCCTGGCCTTTTTTTTTTTTTTTGAGTTGGAGTCTCACTCTGTCACCCAGACTGGAGTGCAGTGGCTGCTCGGCCACTGCAGTCTCAACCTGCTGGGCTCCGGCAATCCTTCCGCTTCCGCCTTCCAAGTAGCCAGAACTACAGGTGCGCTACCATGCCCGGCTAATTTGTTTTTTTAATTGTAGAGATGAGGTCTCGCTAAGTTGCCTAAGTGGGTCTTGAACCCACAGACTCAGGCAATCCACTCGCCTCGGCCTCACAAAGTGCTGGGATTACAGGCTGAGCCACCAAGCCCGGCCCCTAAGATATTACTATATAATACATATATCCATACCTAGGAAGCCACCTTCCTTCTGTGCACGGAGTTGATTTGTTTTTTCAGCATGGGCATTACAATTCTGCCTGAGTGCTGTCTTCAAATTGCTTTGATGCTAGGTAGGTTCCACCCCTGACCTGTCCTGATGGCAAGTGATGCCTGTAACAAGCTCGAGATCAATATTCATAGCGGGTGTCCTGGGCTGATAACACTATCCAAGACAATGTTCACCATCAGTGCAGACAGCTGAGATATTGCGCCATTAGGGGTGTTGTGTTAAATAACCTGATCCATTTCTGGGGCTATTTAATGAATTTCACAGTTTAGATAGTATCTGTAAGGAGACAGCAAAGGCTATTCCAGAGGCACTGATGCAAATCAATGATGCCAAGCTTCCTGAGCTATTCCACAAACAAAGTGGCCTATAATTCCAACACAGCCTTGAGGAGCTGCTGTCTGCGCCATGAATAGTGTTAACAATGGAGAGAATTTGCAGTTTATGCAGAGGGAGGGCGGGCAGGCAATACTGCGAGCTGCGTTAAAGCTCCTTAGATAAAATCTTATGTTCCTGAAATAAAATACAACTGAAATTCTCTAGGTAAAAACCCCAGGGTTTGAGCCAGCCCACAAGGGTATATGCTTCTTAAGGCTTCCTAAGACACAACTTGATGACAAAGAGGGAACCCCCTTACTCAGGGCGTCAGACCCCTTCCCCAGGATGTGCTTTTTCAACTCAAATCGGTTCATTAAGTGGGAGGGGGAAGGCACTGGATTTTAAAAGGAAACTGCTGATAGCAGAATCAGTTGTTTGTTTACTTGGCTCTATAGCTCTTGGTGCTGGAGAGTTCATTTACAATTAAAGGCTAGCGTTTACCATTTCCCACCAGAGATTTGAACTCTGACTGCCAAGCAGAAAAGTTTATTCCTTTTAAAAACCTATCGTGAGCCGGGCTCTGTGGCTCAGCCTGTAATCCCGCGCTTTGGGAGGTTGAGGTGAGTGGATTGCCTGAGCCCGCGGGTTCGAGACCCGCCTGGGCAACTTGGCAAGACCTCATCTCTACAATAAATCAAAAAATTGGCCTGGCGTGGTAGCGCGCGCCTGTAGTTCCAGCTAAGGCTGAGGCGGAAGGATCCCCGGAGCCCAGCAGGTTGAGGCTGCGGTGGCCGGGAGCAGCCACTGCTCTCCAGTCTGGGCGACTGAGTGAGACTCCAACTAAAAAAAATAAATAAATAAAAAATAATAAAAATAAAAACCTACCACGGAGACTTTAATTTGTGAAAGCTGGGTTCTAAGTACAGCCTTCCTACCTGTTCCCAAACTGCAAACAAAATAAAAATGCTTACGTGTTTCTCTTTTTTTTCCCCCCCGAGTCAGGAGTCTCACTGTCGCCCAGGCTGGAGTGCAGTGGCACAGCCACGGCTCAGGCAGTCCTTCCACCTCATCCTCCTGAGTAGTTGAGACTGCAGGCATGCCACCACGCCCAGCTAATTTTTTATTTTTATTTTGTATAGAGACAAGGTCTCACTATATCGCCCAGGCTGGTCTCGAACTCCTGGGTTCAGGCAATCCTTTTGTCTCGGCCTCCCAAAGTGCTGGGATTACAGGCATGAGCCATTGTGTCTGGCCCACTTTTTTTGTTTGCTTTTTGAGTCGGAGTCTCTCTCTGCCACCCAGACTGGAGCGCAGTTGCATGCTCACGGCCACTGCAGCCTCAGCCTGCTGGGCTCAGGCAATCTTTTCACCTCAACCTTCCAAGTAGCTGGAACTACAGGCATGCACCATTATGTCTGGCTAATTTTCCTTGATTTATTGTAGAGACGAGGTCTCGCCAAGTTGCCCAGGCTGGTCTTGAACCTGTGGGCTCAGGCAATCCTCTCACCTCAGCCTCCCAAA
>NW_007249825.1:719452-720316 GCF_000164805.1 Carlito syrichta | reverse complement strand
AAAAAAAAAAAAAAAAAAAAAAGAAATACAGAAGAAGGGCCGGGCTTGGTGCCTCAGTTTGTAATCCCAGCACTTTGGGAGGCCGAAGGCGAGTGAATTGCATGAGCTGGCGAGTTCTAAACCAGCCTGGGCAACTTGGTGAGACCTCATCTACAATAAATCAAAAATTAGCTGGGTGTGGTAGTGCATGCCTGTAGTTCCAGCTACTTGGAAGGTTGAGGTGGAAGAATCACCAGAGCCTAGCAACGCCGGGGTGGCCGTGACTGTGCCACTGTACTCCAGCCTGGGCAACAGAATGAGGCTCCTACTCAAAAAAAAAAAAAAAGAAATACAGAGGAAGCAGCAAAAAAGTTGATAAAGCCATAAGGGTTACATTGGTATGTAAAATACATGTTAATTGGTCCTGAGAATAATAATAATTAATATCAGCAATCATAGGTCAGGCGTGGTGGCTCACGCCTGTAATCCCAACACTTTGGGAGGCGAAGGTGAGAGGATTGCCTGAGCTCAGGGGTTCCAGACCAGCCTGGGCAACTTGGTGAAACTGCATCTCTACAATAAATCAAAAAAATTAGCCAAGTGTGGTGGTGCGCACCTGTGGTTCCAGCTACTTGGAAGGCTGAGGCAGAAAGATCGCCTAATTCCAGCATGCCATTGCACACCAGCCTGGGCAACAGAGTGAGACTTCAACTCAAAAAAAAAAGGAATAGGAAAAAAAAGAAAAATAAAACACAATGTATGAGCTTCCAAAACTGAATTCCCAAACCTGTACCTCGGTGTACTTCCAGGTGGTACTTGGGCTTCATTATTTTTATTTATTTATTTTTTTGAGTTGGAGTCTCACTCTGTCACCCAGACTGGAGT
>NW_007249825.1:714768-719304 GCF_000164805.1 Carlito syrichta | reverse complement strand
ACTCACCTCGGCCTCCCAAAGTGCTGGGATTACAGGCTGAGCCACCGAGCCCGGCCGGGCTTCATTATTTTATCAGAGGCCCTGTTATGTAGCTGGAACCACAGGCATGCACCACCACGGCTGGGTACTTTTTTGATTTACTGTAGAGACAGGGTCTCACCAAGTTGTCCAGGTAGTTTTGAACCCCTGGACGCAGGCAATTCTCTTACCTCCACCTCCCAAAGTGCTGGAATTACAGGCTTGAGTCACCGTGCCCAGCATTTATCTATTTTTTAGTCAGTGTCTCACTCTGTTACCAGGAGTGCAGTGGCAGGATCATGGATCATCACAGCCTCCAACTCTTGGGCTCAGGCGATTTTTCTGCCTCAGTTTCCTGAGTAGCTGGGACTGTAGCCATCTGCTACCACACCCGGCTTATGTTTTTTTTTTTTTTTTTGTAGAGATGAGGTCTCGCTATATTGCCTAGACTAGTCTCAAAATCCAGCAATCCTCCTGACTTGGCCTCTCAAAGTGCTGGGATTACAAGGATGTGCCACAGCGCCCAGCTGCTAATGTTTTAATATTTCTAGGAGGAGCCAGGCATGGTGGCTCACACCTGTAATCCTAGCACTTTGAGAGCAGGAGGCGAGAGGATTGCCCGAGCTCAGGGGTTCAAGACCATCCTGGGTGATGTGGTGAGACCGCATCTCTACAATAAATTTTTAAAAATTAGCCCAAGCGTAGTGGTTCTCGCCTGTGGTTCCAGCTATTTGGAAGGCTGAGGTGGAAGGATCATGTGAGCCCAGCAGGTTGAGGCTGCGGTGGCTGTGAGTGTGCCACTGCACTCCAGCCTGGGAGACAGAGTGAGATTCCAAATAAAAAAAAAGATATTTCCAAGAGAAGCTCTTGAGAAGAGAATTGCCAGGTATCTGGAAAAGTAGAGAGACGTAATTGGGAGAAAGGGAATGGGGGGAAAAGGGAGTCAAGTGACAAGCTGAGGACATATGAAAAGAGATTTGGTGAAGCACAGAGCCGAAAAGAGCTGGGGTATTCGGCAGTCTGGGCCCTTTCTGACATGTTAATAGAGTCAAAGACTGGCATTTGCAGAATAAAATCAAGGAAGCAGGGTAGACCTTTGCAAGCACAGGAATCACCTGCTTCTGCATGGAAAGGAGACCAGCATGCTTTGCTGTTCTTAGGTGGTTTCCCGCAGTGTGGATGTCAAAGCCCTCTCTTCTCTGAATCTGCACCCAAATGTCATGGCTTCATTTTCTCTTTGGTCTCCCTGCCTGCAGTGCTCTTGTAGTGCTTTTGCCTTGCTTGGTTGTGCCGTGTCTATGGGATTCTGCTACTCCACCTGGTGCATGGTGACCTGATCAGTGCTGCCAGGTCATCATAGACACCTGGATTTTTGTGTGACATCCACAAAGTCTTTGTTTTCATTTTGAGTAGGAATCTCACTCTGTTGCCCAGGCTGGAGTGCAGTGGCACGCTCACGGCCGCCGCAGCCTCGACCTGCTGGGCTCAGGTGATCCTTCCGCCTCAGTCTTCCAAATAGTTGGAACCACAGGCGTGTGCCACCACACCTAATCGGGCTAAGTTTTTTATTTATTGTAGCCAAGTTGCCCAGGCTGGTCTCGAACCCCTGGACTCAGGCAATCCTCTTGCCTCTGCCTCCCAAAGTGCTGGGATTACAGGTGTGAGCCATTGTGTCTGGTGACATCTGCAAAGTTTTAAATGCTGGCAACCTGTTCAAAATGTTGGAAAACAGGCCATCAGAAACAGGTCTGTGAATCACGAGTATGCGACCTCAGTTATGTCTGTGCCATGTGAGTTCATCCGATCTTCTGTTCCCGGCATTTTGATGGCTACTGGGATTCGTGGGATGAAGATTAAATGCCTTAACACAGAATGCAGGGTTCTTCAAGATTTGAACCCGACCTTCTCCACAGCCTGGTCCCTGAACAGGCCACAGTCTGTGCTCACATGTGAGTCTCCTGCCTGTGCGTGCTACGTGCTACCTGTGGAAGGATCTGCCTCAACGAGTGGGCAGTGAGCCAGGTGAGGGGTGCCCACCCAGGCAGTGGCTCATTTCTGGGCTGCCTAGGGGCCAGACTGGTATCGTCAGCTCAACCAGGTGAGTTGGTCCAGTCAGCTCTCCCTCTCAGGAGTCTGGATTAGGCCCTGAGACATGCTCCTTGCCACTGGTAGGTGTCTGAGGCTAGTGGACAAGGAACATGGAGATGGCGTGGCCACTGAGGGCCACATAAGCATGCAAGCTATGAAGAAGACTCCGCAGGAACTGGGAAAGTGGAAGGCTGGGCTCGGTGGCTCGGCCTGTAATCCCAGCACTTTGGGAGGCCAAGGCGAGTGGGTTGCCTGAGCCTGCCGGTTCGGTCCCACCAGGGCAACTTGGCGAGACTTCATCTCCACAATAAATCAAAAATTAGCTGGGTGTGGTAGCGCATGCCTATAGTTCTGGCTACTTGGAAGGCCGAGGTGGAAGCATTGCCGGAGCCCAGGAGGTCGAGGCTGTGGTGGCCAGGAGCGTGCCACTGCCCTCCAGTCTGGGCGACAGAGTAAGACTCCAACTCAAAAAATAAAAATAAAAAAGTGGAAGAGAACAGATGGGCAGAGTGGAGACGCCATGAGACACAGACCGTGATAACCAGTGCTGCCCAGTTGCCTTCTTCCTGATGCTGTTTGTTCCACTTCCTCTGAGTCCCCAGGAGCCTCCCTGCGTCCCTACAAACACTCATTCCTACTCTGATGTGAGTCATCCCGAGAGGGGTTCTAATCCTTGCAACCAGAAGAGCCCCAGGTCGAACTCACCCTCATACTGTGTGTATAAGTCACTGGGCAATGGTGTGTTCACCCGCACCTACCTTGGAAAGTGCTTTTCACCTTCAAGGCTCCCCTGTTCAAGTGTTACTTCTTTGAGAAAGCAGGGTTTATTGAGAGGACAGAAAAGCTCCCACAGTGGGAGGGGACCCGCGGGGGGTGCCCAAGTGTTACTTCTGTGTGATGCCTTTCCTGACTTGTCGCATGCTGACTTGAGCACTGTTTCCACAAGGTTTCTGGGGGCATGCTTCCATCATAGCCCTTGATGGACAGACACTTGGTGTCTCTCTCTCTCTCTCTCTCTCTCTCTCTCTCTCTCTCTCTCTTTCTCTCCCCCCGCCTTGGGAATTTGAAGTAGAGTGATACAGAGTTCAGGCTGCTTCATTCTGGGGGTGGTTCCCAAAAGAAATAACCTGTTATTTCCCACTCCTGAAGCTGATAGTTCTGGTACTTTCCCAGGTGTGTTCTTAGATCTTGTAAATGTCTACATCTTCCCCATCTCCCTCCTTGCCCTTCCAGCTGCATTTTGGAATTAAACTAGACAGCGTCAAAGGACCCTGACAGACACAGCCTTTATCGCACTGCATGGGATACAGACTGTCTGGTCCTCGGACGTATTCAAGTCGAGGGCCACAGAGCATCCACCTCTGTGTTCATTAGGAAGGAGTAAATGGTGGCCCAAGGACATAAACCCAAAGCTCCACAGTTTAAGATGGACTGGAAGCCCACGCCTTAAGAGGTGATATAGGCAGAAGATAAAAATAGTACCAATTATATGTTTAGATGTGGATGTGGGCTCATAACGGATCTGACTCAGGGGAAGTGCCAGGCATCTGTGGGACAACCTTATGCTTTTACACAGGTCATCCATGCTGGGTATTGTGCTCTTGGCAAAAGGAAACAGCAGGAGTAGAAGAAGCATGAACTTCACAAAGTGTGGCATTTCTGACAGTGGCAGAAATGTGTTGTGGTATCTAGTCTCCGAAGATGACCACCCCTAATAAGCCACACTGCTCGGTATTCATGGCCTTGTTTAGTCTGCCTTCATGCTGGCCTTGGGTAACCAATACAACAAGGCTAAAGTGACTCTGGGACTTTCAAGGCTAGGTCACAAGAAGCCCTAAAGCCTCCACCTTGTATGATCAGTATGCTTGCTCTTGAGACAGGTCTTCTTTGACTTTTGCTGTCATGCTAAGAGATACTCAAAGGCACACACAGAGACCATCAAGTCTCTGTGTCAGCATCAAGTGACAGCCACGTCCCAGATTCTCAGGGCTATCCCAGATCTCCTGAGTCCAAATCTGTGTTTTAAGACGCAGTAGCTCATACCTGTAATCCTAGCACTTTGAGAGGCTGAGGCAGGAGGACTACTAGAGGCCAGGAAGTTTGAGACCAGCCTGGGCACCAAACAAAGTCCTGTCTCTACAAAAAAATCTTTAAAAATAGTCAGACAAGGTGGCATGAGCCTGTAGTCCTCACTACTTGGGAGGCTGAGGCAGGAGGATCGCCTGAGTACAGGAGTTTGAGGCTACAGTGAGCTGTGGTCAGGTCATTACACTCCAGCCTGAGGGACAAGTGAGATCCTATCGTCCAAAAAAAAAAAAAAAAAAGTCCTACAGTGACTTAAATATACACTTAAGTTTGAGAGCATTTTTAGATCAATGGCTCTCCTTTTTTTTTTTTTTTTTCAGTTGAAGTCTCACTCTGTTGCCCAGG
>NW_007249825.1:708579-714158 GCF_000164805.1 Carlito syrichta | reverse complement strand
TATTGTAGAGACGAGGTCTTGCCAAGTTGCCCAGGCTGGTCTCGAACCCCTGGGCTCAGGAAATCCTCTCGCCTCTGCCTCCCAAAGTACTGGGATTACAGGCGTGAGCCACCATGCCTGGCAGCTCTCCATTTCTTCCCCCCACTATAGTCCATCTCCATAAGACAGAATATAATTTTACCCACCAGAGCCTTGCCTGATGTGGCCTCACTTCTCAGAAGAGACAGACTTTGATAATGAGAACAAGGGTCTCTGTGGGCAAGGGGTACCTGTTACTTTTACCTGGATAGCGTTTGCCCCTTCATCCTCTTGCTACAATGGCCTGCTTGTTGCTGGGGGCTTCTCCTCCCCATTCCGTGGGGCCATGGTGGGTCTGCACACAAGTGCCTCCCTCCCAGTCATGGAAAGTCAGGCTGGATCTTCATAGTATCACTTCCATCTGAACACAGATATGGGGAATTGGGGGTACTGACCCAAGAGAGCCAATCAGAGAGCTTTCTGAAACTGTCAGAACAAGTTGAGCTAAAGGTTCTTCAGCAGGTGGTTTACTTGGGACTCTGTTACCCCAGAGCTGAAAACCAGCCATGCCTAAAGCTATCAATGACTAGACTATCTGGTTGTATGAGCCAGTATGTTCCTTTTAAATTTAAGCTATTTGAAATGTGGCCTCTGTCCCAGGCAACCAAAGAGTCCTGACTAATACAAGCAAATCTGGAAGGATTATACAGATGTCTGGTAGAGCAACAGAGGATTAATGAGTTCATGTTTAAGCTGAAATTCAGGCATGATTTGTTACTGGAAATGTAACAGCCTAAAGCTCAGTTGATGAAGTATGCACCCCTGCATGCTGCAGTTAATGTGCCACTTGACCAGCTCTGGCCCAGAAGATGCAAACAGGTGTCTACTGGATCAGGATTCTGGGGAGGCTTTTGTTTTTCTGGTATAAAGGACATGACTCAGGTATCACATGCATTTTTTTTTCTTTTCCTTCCTCTCCTTCCTGCTTGAAATGTGGTCATGATGCCAGGGGGTGCAGCAGACATCTTTTTTTTTTTTTTTTTTTTTGAGTTGGAGTCTCACTCGGTCACCCAGACTGGAGTGCAGTGGCCGCTCCCGGCCACCGCAGCCTCGACCTGCTGGGCTCCGGCGATCCTTCCGCCTCAGCCTTCCGAGTAGCTGGAATTACAGGCGCGTGCTACCACACCCAGCTGATTTTTTTATTTATTGTAGAGATGAGGTCTCGCTGCCCAGGCGGGTCTCGAACCCGCGGGCTCAGGCAATCCACTCACCTCAGCCTCCCAAAGGCGCGGGATTACAGGCTGAGCCACCAAGCCCGGCTCAGCAGACATCTTGAGAGCATGAGGGGGAAAGCTATATCCAGAGGGTGGTCCAAGGTGCTGTTGTCCCATCCACGGTCGTCTTCTTGGTGTGTTAGGAAAAGTACTCTTATGCGGTTGAGCAACTAAAGTTGGGTTTCTGTTACATGCAGCCAAATGCACCCCTAACTTAGACAATGCCCTGCTCCCACTGCCAACAAAGAACGGTCTTGGATTTTGGGATCAGGTCTCAGCATACCACTGGCCCGCTCTTAAAGACTTGTCCCCTTGGCCAACCTGTCATTTTTCAGATGAGGGACTTGGTTCCCTGTGTTTGTTTCCTGTTACTGCTGAGACAAATTACTACAAATATAGGGACTTCAACCCTCGGTTTAATTAATTAATTAGTTATTTTATTTATTTATTTTTTTGAGTTGGAGTTTCACTCCGTCGCCCAGACTGGAGTGCAGTGGCCGCTCCCCGCCACCGCAGCCTCGACTCACTGGGCTCAGGTGATCCTTCCACCTCAGCCTTCCGAGTAGCCGGAATTACAGGTGCGCGCTACCGTGCCCGGCTGATTTTTGATTTATTGTAGAGATGAGGTCTCGCCAAGTTGCCCAGGCGGGTCTCGAACCCGCGGGCCCAGGCAATCCACTCACCTCAGCCTCCCAAAGGCGCGGGGTTACAGGCTGAGCCACCGAGTCCGGCCCCTCGGATTTATTATCTTACAGTTCTGGAGATAAGTCGTAAACTCAAGATAACTGCAGGGCTGTTCTTTTTGGAGGTTCTCAGGGAGAATCCATTTCTTTGCCATTTCTTTCTCCAGCTTCTAAAGGTCACCTGCATCTCTTGGCTCAGAGCCCCTCATAGTCAAGGCCATCAGTGTGGCATTTTCAGATCTCTCGCTCTGACCTCTGCTATGGTTGTCACATCTCCACCGACTCTGACCCTCCTGCCTCCTGCTTTGCCTTGTGAGGACTCATATCATTACATGGGGCCCACTTGGTTCATCTAGGATAATTTCCCCACAAGATCTGAGGCTTAATCACATCTGCAAAGTCCCTTTGGCCATGTAAGGTAACATATTTGTAGTTTCTGGGGATTAGGATGTGGACATCTCAAGGGGGCATTACTCTGCCTACCACTGTCCTAGAGATGGAAAGTGACTTGTCCAATGGCACACACAGCACTAATTGAAAAGAGAGAACTATGTGTATGCTCACGCCACTGGCAGAAGTACCCTTTCTTCTTCTTCTTGGCACGAAACCCACCATTCACCAAGGTTCATTTTGGGGTGGCTTCTGCCCAGAAGCCACTGCTGCCCTCCACGGCCCAGAGTCTGTCCTCTTGGCTGTGTCTCTGTTGCTCATTGGCACTTGGAACACATTTGGTTAGCAATCTTGAAGATGTTCCCTTGTTCTCTGCCCAGTCTCAACCCTTGAAGGCAAAGATCACACCCCAGACCTTTTTGAAGACCTAGAGCCCACTGCACAGAATAGAGGCTCAATATGTGTATGGTTCGTGATGTTTGTGGCAGATTCTCCAGACAGGCTCACTCAGCACCTGTACCAGAGTCTGGAAGGCTAAAAACGGCATTATCCAGATTCTTCTTGCAGGTTGGACTAGGTTCCACCAAGCCAGACACAGTAAACGTGAATGAGTGGCCACAGGTGGTGAGAGAGATTACAGAGGGCATGATGGTAGATGTGTTTGGTTCTTTGGGGAAAGCCATGCTGGGGGCTGTACTATTCGGTCCCTGGCATCTTAAGAGCCAAGCGATAGAGGCAGTGGTCCCAATGGAGCTGCACAATTAGGCGTTTCTCATAGCTGCATGGATCCTGGCTGTGTAAGACCTGAACTCCCCAGCTCTCCTGTAAACCCCTTTAGTTGCAGTGATTTTTCCTTCCCTCCCTCCTTACTTTCTTTCTTTCGTTTTCTTTTTTTGAGTTGGAATATCACTCTGTCGCCCAGCCACCGCAGCCTTGACCTCTGGGCTCCAGCGATCCTTCCGCCTCAGCCTTCTGAGTAGCCAGAACTACAGACACGCGCTACCACGCCTGGCTAATTTTTGATTTATTGTAGAAATGAGGTCTTGCCAAGTTGCCCGGGTGGGTCTCAAACCCGTGGGCTCAGGCAGTCCACTCGCCTCAGCCTCCCATCTTTCTTTCTTTCAAGTCTGGGTCTCACTCTGTTGTCCAGGCTGGAGTGCAATGGCACAATCATGACCACCACAGACTGGACCTGCTGGGTTCAGGCAAGCCTTGGCCTTCCAAGTAGCTGGGACTACAGGTGCAAGTCACCATGCTCAGCTAATTTTTTGATTTACTGTAGAGATGAGGTCTTGCCATGTTGCCCAGGTTGGTCTTGAAATCCTGGGCTCAGGCAATCCTCTTGCCTCCACCTCCCAAAGTGCTGGGATTGCAGGTATGAGCCACCATACCCAGCCAAGCTATAGTGGTTTCTATTGTCTGCAACTAAAAACCCTTATAAAAGGTTCACTATTCCCCCTTTCCCGCAGTGTAAATTCCCAAAGGAATGAACTACATTTTATATTTCTCTTGTAAACAGCTCTTAGGTAAGCTTATTAACAAAATATGCAAAATTCACTGAACTGGGTTAAAGCTCTAACATTCCAACGAATTCTTCATCCCTTCTGTGTATCTAAAAACTGAAACCAGCCAGGCTCAGTGGCTCAGCCTATAATCCTAGCACTTTGGAGGCCAAGGCAAGTGGATTGCCTGAGCCCACAGGTCGAGACTAGCCTGGGCAACTTGGCGAGACTTTGTTTCTACAATAAATAAAAATATTAGCTGGGCATGGTAGTGCGCACCCGAAGTTTCGGCTACTTGAAAGACTGAGGCGGAAGGATTGCTGGGACCCAACAGGTCGACGTCGGGGTGGCCGTGAGTGTGATACTGCACTCCAGCCTGGGTGAAGGAGTGAGACTCTGACCCTCCCCCCGGAAAAGTCTGAAATGAAGTGGTGAAATAATATGGTCCTCTTCTTTTGAAATCTCAAAGCTAAACTGGACCAGAAGTCAAAATTTCTCCTTTCAATTTAATTACCTGAAGGGTCAGAGGGGCTATTGAAGAAACTCCTACCTTTTTATATCATTTTAAATTTAATTTAACTTTATTTTTTGAGTTGGAGTCTCACTCTGTCTGTCGTCCAGGCCGGCACGCTCATGGTCACTGCAGCCTCACCCTGCTGGGTTCAGGTGATCCTTCTGCTTCAGTCTTCCAAGTAGCTGAAACTACAGGTATGAGCCACCATGCTTGGCTACTTTTTTGACTTGCTGTAGAGATTTACTTTGGCCTCCGCCTCCCAAAGTGCTGGGATTACTGGCGTGAGCCACTGCTCCCGGCTCATTTTTTATTTATTACAAAAATCTCACTGGCCTAACACAGTGTCATAGTCCTATCTTCTTCCTAGCCCTATTCCTGTGCATCTTCATTTTCTTAGGGCTGTTGTCTGCATACAATTTTGTATTCTAGTTTTTCATATATTAGAACATGAGCATTTTCCAGGTTGTTACCCCATCTTCATTTGGGATGGCATCACAGTTTTTCAGTAGCCATGGTATAATTTCGTGAGCAATTCTCATCCTTGTCCATTCTTCTTCTAGCTTATTTTGGCACGATAGATCCCACTTGGTCATTGTCTTTGAACCCATTTCCTTAGCATCGCTTCCCAGGTGCAGCACTGTCCATCAATGGATGTGATATTTCTCTTGCTTTTAGGGCTGTCACACTGTCCTGCCAAAGGATGAGAACACCAGCGAGGCGCAGGTTCTCTCTCTCTCTCTCTTTTTTTTTTGAGTCGGAGTCTCACTCTGTGGCCAAGGCAGGAGGGCAGTGGCATGCTCACTGCCCCCGTGGCCTTGACCTGCTGGACTCAGGCGATCGATCCTTCCGCCTCAGCCTTCCAAGTGGCCAGAACCATAGGCGTGCGCCACCATGCCCGGCTAATTTTGATTTATTGTAGAGACGAAGGTCTCGCCAAGTTGCCTAGGCTGGTCTCGAACCCCCGGACTCAGGCACTCCTCTCGCCTCCGCTTCCCAAAGTGCTGGGATTACTTTAATCCTTGTCACCTTTACAGGTGCCTTCTTGTCTCCATTTGCCTTTGAGTGTTTCTTAGGGACTTGCTTCCTGCTTTTTCACCTCTTTGTCTACTGACCTACCGGGAAGAAGCCCCCCGCAAAAGAACCTCATTTTGGAGGAGCGAGACGCCCCTTTGGAAGGCAGCACCGGCGATTCCGGCTT
>NW_007249825.1:708174-708447 GCF_000164805.1 Carlito syrichta | reverse complement strand
CTACACTTCCCAGACGCCCCTTCGCGGCGGGCACGGCCGCCGGAGCCCGCCGCGAGCCGGGCGCAGAGTCCAAGGCTCACCGCTGGGCGCCATGGCCGAGTGGGGCGAGCGGCTGGCCGGCGTGCGCGGGGTGCTGCTGGACATCTCGGGCGTGCTTTATGACGGCGACGCGGGCGGCGGCACGCCCATCTCCGGCTCCGTGGAGGCGGTGGCGAGGTGAGCGGGCCGCGAGCGGGCCGCCGTGGGCGCCGGGCTCTGCGCTCAGCCGGGCTC
>NW_007249825.1:694595-707890 GCF_000164805.1 Carlito syrichta | reverse complement strand
AGCGGCTTGGCCATGCATGTGGCTGCTGAGCCCTTGAAATGTGAATCGAGATATTCTGCAAGTGTCAGATGAACAAAATTGAGCGAGAAACATGTAAAATAGCTAGCTAAAAGAGTTTTATGTTGCTTGGTTATGTGTTGAAATGATAGCACCTATTTTCATCTTATTTATCTATTATTTTTTTGAGTCGAGGTCTCTTTCAGTCTCCCAGGCTGGAGTACAGTGGCATAATCACAGCTCTCTGCAACCTTGAACTCCTGGGCTCAGATGGTCCTCCCGAGGAGCTGGGACTACGGGCATGCGCCACCACGCCCAGCTAACTTTTAAATTTTTTTGTAGACAGGAGGTCTCGCTGTGTTGCCTGGGGTGGTCTTGAACTTCTGGTCTCAAGTGATCGTCCTGTCTCTGCCTCCCAAAGTGCTGGGGTTACATAGGCCTGACCAAAATGATAACATTTTCAGTGCTGTTTTAGGTTAAGTACAGTGTATTAAATGAATTCCACCTTTTCAAAACTCTTGCGAATGTGCGTACTGGAAAATTTTAAGTTACGTATGTGACTTGCATCATGATTATATTGGACTGCATTGGTTTGGATGAGAGGAGTTAGGAAGGCCTCTTGTCCACCAAGGCTTGCCGTGGAGGACACTTCCAGAGCTATGGTTGGCACCACTGGACCTAGGCTTTGTAAGGCCTCATGTTGGTATCCCCCCCAGTGCTAGTGACCAGTTTGGAAGAGCTAATTGCACAGGACTTGGCCTCCCAGAGTCACTGGTTGGGGCACCCTGGGTTAGTGACCTGACTTCTCTGCGACTCAGTTTGTCTAGATGGCAGTTAAGTGAGCTTTGTGGGCCTCCTCAGAGACCCCATCTCTATGTAGGGGAGCTGCTGAGATAACAGGAATTCAAGCTCTCCTGCATTGCAAAGCAGTTTGGGAGACTAGGAACTTGGAAAAGGAAACGTGGCCTCCAAGAGCACCTGGGAGACTGCCCTGGGCCCTGGGATTGGCTGAAGTCCAGGGTTAAATGCATTCTTCGCCTCTACTTTAAAGCACTAACCCCAAAGCTTTTTACATTTTGGGTTTTTTTGAGTTGGAGTCTCACTCTATCACTCAGGCTGGAGTGCAGTGGCACGCTCATGACCACCGCAGCCTCGGCCTCCTGGGTCAGGCAGTCCTTCTGCCTCAGCCTTCCAAGAAGCTGGAACAACTGGCGTGTGCCACCACACCCGACTAATTTTTTGATTTATTGTAGAGGTGAGGTCTTGCCAAGTTGCCCAGGCGGGTCTCGAACCTGTGGACTCAGGCCATCCTCTCACCTTGGCCTCCCAAAGTGCTGGGATTATAGGCATGAGCTCCCGGCCACTTTTTACATTTTTATCTTTTTTTATTTTGGGGACAGGGTCTCACTCTATTGCTAGTGGCATGATCATAGCTCACTGCTTGATCACTACTCATTACTTGAGGCCAGCAACCTCGAGCTCATAGACTCAAGCATTCCTCCTATCTCAGTCTCCTGAGTGACTGAGTCTACAGGTGTGTGCCACCACACCTGGCTAATTAAAAAAATTTTTTTGTAGAGACAGGGTCTTGCTATGCTGCCCAGGCTGTGACCCCCAGGCTTTAGATTGGCTCTGTCACAAATAATAGCAGTATGTGGATGACTCCTGTGGGAATCACATAGAGGGCTCTGGGCTGTATTTTGGGATGAGGTGAGTCTCGTTTAGGGGAGCAGGAGGCCAGGGCTTCAGTGCTGCGACTGAGGCCTCTTCGGGCTTGTGGCTGGAGGAGATGGAAAACAAACCTGAATGCAGATGAGTAAACCGAGTCACCACAGGTTGGCACAGGTGATGTGAAGACAGTAGAGTACTGAGAGAATGTGACAGGGGAGGGTGGCCTGTGCTAGAGAGAGGGGTCTGGACAGCTCTGACGGAAGGCATTGGACTGCATCAGAGGAGTAAGGAGCCACCTGCCTGAAGAGATCGGGGAAATGCATTCCAGGCAGAAGGAACAGAGGCTGCAAAGGCCTGAGGGAGAGAGAACTTGGCATGTCCAAGGAGCCGAAGAGCCCGGTGTGTCTGGGGAGGAATTGCGGAGTGGGTCGGTCACACCAGGCAGGGACTTGAGGCCCGCAGAGAGGTGTCTGGACTTTATTCAGAGAGGTAGGAAGTCAGTGAAAATTTTAGGTAAGCACATCATATGACCTAATTTATGTGTTGTGAAGAAATTTAAGTATAGAAAGTGAAAACACGTAAGTGCAAATGAAAGCAAGGGAGATTTCTTTTGAATTCTTTTTTTTTTGAGTTGGAGTCTCACTCTGTCGCCCAGACTGGAGTGCAGTGGCCGCTCTCGGCCACCGCAGCCTCGCCTGCTGGGCTCCGGCGATCCTTCCGCCTCAGCCTTCTGAGTAGCCGGAATTACAGGCATGCGCTACCACGCCCCGCTGATTTTTTGATTTATTGTAGAGATGAGGCCTCGCTGCCCAGGTGGGTCTCGAACCCGCGGGTTCAGGCAATCCACTCACCTCAGCCTCCCAAAGGCGTGGGATTACAGGCTGAGCCACCGAGCCCGGCTTCTTTTGAATTCTTTGAGTGAAGCCAGGTGTGGTGGCTCATGCCTATGATCTCAGCACTTTGGGAGGCAGAGGCGAGAGGATTGCCTGAGCCCAGGGGCTCGAGACCAGCCTAGGCAACTTGGTGAGACCTTGTCTCTCTAATAAATAAAGAAATGAGCCAGGCGCATGCCTGTACTTCCAGCTACATGGAAGGCTGAGGTGGAAGTATCATCTGAACCCAGCAGGTTGAGGCTGTGGTGTCCGTGAGCATGCCACTGCACTCCAGCCTGGGCAACAGAGTGAGACTCCAACTCAAAAAAAAACCAACAAAAACCAAAAAAACTCCAGATATCGTTGAGTGCGAAAGAGCCTTTACATTTATGCCTCAAAATCTAGAAATCAACAGCAACAACAAATTAGCAGCCCATTAGAAATATGAACCAGGAACATCAACAATTCCTAAGAAAGTAAACAAGGATGCTGAGGCTTACTCACATGAGAGAAATGCAAATCAAAACTATACCACAATGCCATTTTTCATCAATTTGACAAAATTGGCAAAAATACAAAAGTTGGAGAATGCATTCTCTCTGAGAGCTTATGGAAACAAATCCTTTCATGCATTGCAGAGGAAGACACGTTTCACATTCTGTATCGGCAGTTTCACTTCTGGGAATTTGTTCTACTCATATATGAGAAATAACACAAGCACACGATTATTCATGGCCGTGACTTTTGAACAGCAAAAGATTCAAAGCAGTGAGCTATCCATCAGTAGGGTAGTATTGGGATCCATCTGTCTATACAGCATAAGAAGGAATGAGCACACTCTCTGTAGACATATTGTTGGTAGAGATAGCAAAAACACAACAGGGCGCACAGTGCACTGTATTTTGTGTAGAAAAGGCAGAAATGCAAGTGTGTGTTTCTCCTGCTGTGTTTGCATAAAGACACCACAAGGATACAGGCTGCTTCTGAGTCTGGCATGAGCTGGGGGACATGGATCAGGGGAGCCGGTGGTTGGAGAAAGGGTGGGAGAAACTCTTCACTGTATGAGTTTGTATAGCAACATTTTTTTTTTGAGTTGGAGTCTCACTCTGTCGCCCAGACTGGAGTGCAGTGGCCGCTCCCGGCCACCGCAGCCTCGACCTGCCGGGCTCCGGTGATCCTTCCGCCTCAGCCTTCCAAGGAGCTGGAACTACAGGCGCGCGCTACCACGCCCGGCTAATTTTTTTAATTTATTGTAGAGATGAGGTCTCGCTGCCCAGGCGAGTCTCGAACCCGCGGGCTCAGGCGATCCACTCACGTCAGCCTCCCAAAGGTGCGGGTTTACAGGCTGAGCCACCGAGCCCGACTTGCCTGTTAATTTGACAAATGAAATCATGCAGTGTGTTCCCTTTTGTGTCGTGTTTCTTTCACTCAGTGTTATATTTGAGAGATTTTTCATATTTGTGGCATGTGGTTGTCGACTGTTCCTTCCCATTATTGTGTAGTGTTTCAGCGAGTGAATATCACAATTTATTCATTCTTCTGTTGATGAAGTATACTTTCTCGTTTCGATGAGTGCTGCTATGAACATTCTAGAACATGTCTTTAAGTGAGCACATGGGTGCATGTCTGCTGGGTGCGCATCCATCAGGTATGCAGACCTTGGAATGGAATTGCTGGGCCATAAGGTAGGCAAATGTACAGCTTAAGCTGCTGTGTAGTTTTCCAAAGTGGCTGAGACAGTTTACTTTTTTTTCAGATTAGAAAATATAGTTTATTTCGAAAGTAAATTGGGTAGAGAGATTCACCTCGCCAAGGTAGGGGAGGGATCCAAAGCTAGGAAACATGGCGGCCATAGCTCAAAGAGCCACACGGCCACACCGTAGCTTAGCAAACCGATGGCCCATTTGACATTTAAAGCCAGCCATATTTGAGAGTCCCAGTTGCTCCACGCCTTCACCAGCACTTGGGTTTGCCAGTCCTTTTTATTTTAGCAGGGTCATTTTTACCTTTAAAAAACTTCGCCGGGTACACTGGCTCACACCTGTAATCCCAGCACTTTGGGAGGCCGAGGAGAGAGGATCGCTTAAACCCACAGGTTCGAGACCAGCCTGGGCTACTTGGCAACACCTCACCTCTACAATAAATAAAAAAAAAGTAGCTGGGCATGGTGGCACATGCCTGTGGTTCCAGCTACTTGGAAGGCTGAGATAGAAGAATTGCCTGAGCGCAACAGGTTGAGGCTGCAGTGGCGGTGAGCACGGGACTGCATTCTAACCTGGGCGACAGAGTGTGACTCCGACTCAAAAAACAAAACAAAACAACCCTCAAAAGTGACTGGGCATGGTGGCTTACGCCTGTAATTCTGGCACTTTGGGAGGCTAGGCTGGATAATCACTTGAGGCCAGGAGTATGAAACCAGCCTGGACAACATAGCGACACTGTCTCTACACAATTTTTTTTAAAAATTAGCAGACATGGTGGCATGCGCCTATAGTCCCAGCAACTTGGAAGGCTGAGGTGGAAGGATTGCTTGAACCCAAGAGTTTGAGGCTGCAGTGAGTTATGATCTCACCATTGCTCTCTGGCCTGGACAACAGAGCAAGACTCTGTCTAAAAAAAAAAAGCCCTGTGAAGGACAGTAGGGTCAAGGACAGGAACACTGCCTCTGTCCCTTCCTGTCTGCCTTTGGCTAAGAAGCATAGAATGATTTTGGCAATGGCTTTGGAAAAGATAGGTGATGTTGCTGAACCTTTGTTTTCCAGTCAGTAACATGGGTCTGGAGTTTACACCTTCCAGGCAGGTGCAGGTCACAGGTGTCTTCTGGCAACAGCCACGATGGCTGCCCTCAGAGAGCCCTTGTTCTCTGCCAGACATTAGACCTTCCCTCTTGCTATTTTATTTAGATTCCTAACAACCTCCTTGTTTACCTGCAGGAAAAACTGCAGCTCAGAGAGGGGGAGGGCTTGCCAGTTTCAAAGAGCTGGAGCCTGGCTCGGTGGCTCAGCCTGGTGAGGGGATTGCCTGAGCCCGCGGGTTCGAGACCCACCTGGGCAGTGAGACCTCATCTCTACAATAAATCAAAAAATCAGCCGGGCATGGGTAGCGCATGCCTGTAATTCCGGCTACTCAGAAGGCGGAGGCGGAAGGATCACTGGAGCCCAGCAGGTTGAGGCTGCGGTGGCCAGGAGCGGCCACTGCACTCCAGCCTGGGCGACAGAGTGAGACTCCAAATCAAAAAAAAAAAAAAAAAGAGCTGGGATGGCCCAGGAACAACTTGAACCTGGTCTGCCTGACCCAGACCTGTACTTGGAGTTCTTTGAGGGAGAAGAGGGCATTGGGAAAGGTCTCTCTAACAACTTCTTTTGAGCAGATGCTCCCAAGCTGATACAGAACTGTCCAACAAATGCATGCAGATTCCAGGGTGTGTCATTGGAAAAGTTTCTGTTAGCCTCTGTGGGTTCTGCTGTGGTGTCTTGACTGATTCCAGGGAGAGTTTTGTTTTGATTTGCTTTAACTTCTGCAGATTTATCTAGCTAGTGTGTCTCTGGTAACAACTACTCTCTGTAAATCTAATGGCAATATAACAACAATCCTAAAATACACCACAGCCAGTTACATATTCGAGGGGAAATGCTCTCATCCTCAAAACATATGGATGAGGGCACATTGTACCCATCATCGGGGAGATTTTATTGTTGGCCTGGTCTCTGAAACCCCCCTGGGCTCCCATGCACAGGGACCAAGTTCCCACTCCTCTGTCTGGTCCCTTGTGGCCACTCTGCTGGTCTCCACTTACGCAGACTTCCCGATAGGGTTTTCACTGAAAGAGCCCCTAAGGCGGCCTGCAGACCTGGGCCTGCCCACACTGCGATGCCCTCTGTTCCTGACTGACATCCGTCTGCTCTTTTCATCTCTTCTCTCCGCCCTGAAGGACAAGGCCCCTCCACTCAGGCCCAGCCTCCTGAGGGCTCAGTCCCAGAGAGGTCCCCACACCCTCCCCTTTGTGCCCACGGGTATTGTGACAGATGCCCGAAGTGGCAGTGAAGGTAGTTCAGGAAACTTCCCCTTCCAGCAGAACGTGCTTGCTTTTGGAGCTCTCCATGAGATTTTTCCAGAGATACAGGACGCTTATTTTCCTCTCTTGGCACTGACCAAGAGTGGACTCTCCCAGGAATCTTTCCTGGAACAGGCCCTGCTTGCCTGGGTGGACAGAGCCGAGCACTCCGCCTGTCTGCCTGTGTGGCTTGTCAGCTACAGGAGCGGGTGTCTTTGTGCCTTTTACTCTCTGGCCTCCTTGATATGCACAGCCCGCTTTGAAGTCTTGTGGGAGCTCAGAGGAAGTTCTCAGGGGTGAGACCCACCGCTGCAGAGGGACAAGTGTGAGGGGGATGGGGGAGCATACGCCTACCTGGTAGCTCCACAACTCTGTGGCTCCCAGGCAGGGCCGTTCATTCAGGTGTCCTCAGATGTTATTGAGGGACACAGAGCACGGGGGAGTGTAAACGCAGCCTGTTAAATAATGTCGACCACGGTAATAGTAGCCACTTGTTCATTGAGGTAGGCCTGCTCTGTGCCATGCAGGTGCTTAACCACTCAACTTATCTCCATACCAGCCCCCGAGGTCGGGGTGCTTTTCCCCTTTTCCAGGTGAAGACTGAGGCTCCAAGAAGTTCAGGAGTTGGCAGAAGTAGAAAAAGTGACCGAGCCCTTGTTAAAGAGGCATGCCTCCATTTACTCCTTCTCTTACACACCCACCAAGCACGTGTTGAGTGCCCCTGTGGTACTAAAAACCTTGTCCTGGGCCCTGGGGACTTGTGACAGTGAACAGGCAGGTGAAGCCCATGCCCCAGCAGGGCTAGATCTGCAGTGGAGGGAGACCAGCAGGCAACGCACGTACCCGGAAAAGGCTAGTGTGTCTGAGCCAGACGATACAGGGAGCCCAGGGCTGGGGGTGCCTGGACTCATGGATCCCATGAGGAGTGAGCTGGGATCAGAAGATGCTGAGGGAGCGGACCACCCGGTCATGTGGGTTAAGAGCATCCCAGATGAAGGAGCAGGAGACCCCGGCTTCTGAGGCCAGGCTGATGCTGCTGGCTGGGCGGGGCCCACTCGCTGGGGCTTGTGGGTGGGCGTGGTCACAGGCCAGGGGACATCTGTAACCAGCTGGGTGCCCCCAACGGGCTCTTTATTGAAGCCCATTCTTGGGCGGATCGGGCTTCCCAAGGGGAGCCATTCAGAGGCAGGCCTGGCACAGCGGGGGCTGCAGAGGCTGGCCCAGGGGCCCTGGCCCAATGGCCCAGCGGCATCTGCATGTGAAAGGGGGGTGGGCGTTTACTGCATCCTGTCCTGGGCCACTAAAGCACATCTGCTGGGCTCAGTCCAGACCTGGCCAGCCTTTTTGGTACCGGCGGAAGGAAGTAGGCTTGGTCTCAGCCCAGGGCAGCCTCATAAAGCTATTCCCACCCAGGACCACCCTGATCGCTGGTGCCACTGAGCCAGGCCCACAGCCCACCCTTCCAGTGGCACCTCTCAGACCCCAGTGTGCACTGGGAGCCTTGAGGACCCTGTTAAAACAGGGTATCTCCCAGCAGGTCTGGAGCAGCGAGGAACCAGGGCCAGGGGAACCTGTAAGTCCGACTGGTCCTGGCACCCTAGGACTCCTCCAGCCTGGCTGCCCCGCCACCATCCGGCCCTAGGGATACGGGTCCCTGGGAGTAGGAGCGATAATAACGTGGACTGTGGGCCTGGCTGGAGGTTGACCTGTGCTGCTTCCCCTCACCCAGCACACGTGGCGTAGCACCTGCCAGAGCGGCCCTGCAGGATATTGCAGGGGACAGGCCATTTGTTTGAGTTGATTTAAGCCAACAGGAGCTTTCCTGACTCAGCCTGGACCTTGGACAAAGGGTCACCTGTGATGCCATTTACTGTCAGGAGGTGAAGCATCGTCTTCAGCGATAGGGGAGGGCGAGAAGAGCACCCTGCTCCCCTCATCCCGGCCCTGTGTTTTCTGTCTCGCCATTTCGGCATTTTAAGTTTCATAAGAAAGAGTGGCCTCCTTATGTAAACACTCCCACCAGCATGTGAATATATAGAGCAGAAAGTCCAAGTCCTCTGTCCTCAGCCCCATTCCGGTCACTTCCCCAGGGTGACATGGTGGATCCTTCTAGGCCTTTTCCTTTGTATTCCCCAAGAGCACAGAGGAGTTTGAGATACAACCCCCTCCCTTCCCTGACTCTTTTTTTTTTTTTTGAGTCGTCGTCTCACTCTGTCACCCAGGCTAGAGTGCAGTGGCGTGCTCACGGCCACCGCAACCTTGACCTGCTGGACTCAGGTGATCCTTCTGCCTCAGCCTTCCAAGTAGCCGGAATTACAGGCATATGCCACCACACCTGGGTAATTTTTAAAAAAATTTATTGTAGAGATGAGTTCTCCCCAAGTTGCCCAGGCTGGTCTCGAACCCGTGGACTCAGGCAGTCCTTTTACCAGGGCCTCCCGAAGTGCTGGGATTATAAGGCGTGAGCCACTGCCCTTCCCTTTCTCTTATCCAGTCCCAAGGGCACCCACCTCATCCCTGTCCTACTTGCCTAAGGCATGTGTTCTGTTCATGCACAGGTCACAGGAGGCTGGAGATCCCTTGCAGTTCCCTGAGGTTTTGAACTCTTATATAGCCTCAGAGCATTTATTCCCGAATGAAATTTGGGGTAGAATTCTAAAATTTTTAAAAAGAGAGAAGAGCAGTGTTTGAATAGTAGTGTTGTTTTTAGAGACAGGGTCTTACCATGTTGCCCAGGCTGGTCTTGAACTCTTGACTTTAAGCAATCCTCCAGCCTCAGCCTCCTGGGTAGCTGGGCTTACAGGTATACACCACCGCAGAATAGTGCATATTTTCTTTTTAATTTTTTTGAGTCAGAGTCTCACTGTAGCCCAGGCTGGAGTGCGGTGGCACACTCATGGCCACCGCAGTTTCAACCTCCTGGGCTCGGGTGATCCTTCTGCCTCAGCCTTCCAAGTAGCTGAAACTATAGGCATGTGACACCATGCCAAGCTAATTTTTCTCGATTTATTGTAGAGATGAGATCTCACCAAATTGCCCAGGCTGGTCTCAAACCTGTGGGCTCAGGCAGTCCTTTCACCTTGGCCTTCCAAAGTGCTGTCATTATAGGCATGAGCCACTGCGCCTGGACAAAATAGTGCATGTTTTCCTTTCCTTTTTTTGAGTCAGAGCCTCACTCTGTCACCTAGGATGGAGTGCAGTAGCTAACTCATGGCCACTGCAGTCTCAACCTGCTAGGCTCAGGTAATCCTTCCTCCTCAGCTTTCCAAGTAGTTGGGATTACAGGCATATGCCACCACATCCAGCTAATTTTTTGATTTATTGTAGAGATGAGGTCTTGGCCAGGCTGGTCTTGAACCTGTGGGCTCAGGCAGTCCTCTCACCTTGGCCTCCCAAGGTGCTGGGATTATAGGCATGAAACACCTGACCCGGCCTAGTGTATGTTTTCTATGTTCAAACGTATAATGTTTATTTTGAAGTGATTCAATGAAAATGATGAAAGTGTTTTGATAAATAACAAGTGTTGAAGAAGTCTGCAGCAGTGACCCACACCACGGTTTATATGTTTATCATTTATGTGTGTGTCAGAAGCAAGCTGGGTATCAAGAGGGCATGAATGAAATATGCGATGATTTATCCAGACTGCAGACTACAATGCAGCTGTGGCAGAATGAGGGCTCTCTGTTTGGTGTTGACATTATGACCTGGAGGTTGTATATGTCAAGTGAAAAAAAAAACTACAGGATAATGTGTATACACTTCAATTTTTGTCAAGAAAAAAATTAAGGAACACTACAGCCCCTGGGTATCTGGGGTAAAGTAATAATAAATCATGAACTTGAATGGTGCGGAAGGAAACCGAGGGCCGACAGGTGAATGTGGGAAGACTGTAGCCTTGTTCTGCTGTCAGGAGCAAGATGTGTTTCTGATCTCAGCCTTGGTGGGCAGTGTTACCTGGGGAAATCAAGGGCTCTGGTAAGAAGCCTTTGGCCAGTATGGTATGACACAAGTTATTCATGAAGTTCACAAGTGGAATCGCCCTAGTGCCCCATGGAGGTGCAGAGAAGCCACGTCAGCAGGGCAGGGATCGTGCCCACCCTCTGTGGTGTGCAGGGTGTTCTCACGCCTTGGGGCCGGCGGGTGCCCATCCAGCTTACAGAGGAGGAGCCTAAGGCTTGGAGAGGTGATAAAACTCGCTCCAAGACACCTCTTGAGAAGGAATGAGGGTTGGCACCCTTGCCAAGGCAGGTGCCACCTCTTATCTGTTACAGAGCTTTATCCTGTCATCTAAAAAATGGCAGGTATCCCCTCTAGTGGATGAGAGCTGGGGCTTCCAGTTCCAGCTCTGCCCTATAGTTGCTGTGTGGTCTGGAGCACATTCCTTAGCCTTTTGCCTCAGTTTACCTGTAATATTTGTGCCACAGGGTGTAAGAATCAAGTGAGATTGATATCTTCTCTTGGCTCGGCTCGGTGGCTCAGCCTGTCATCCCAGCACTTTGGGAGGCTGAGGTGAGTGGATTGCCTGAGCCCATGGGTTCGAGCAACTTGGTGAGACCTCGTCTCTACATTAAATAAAAAATCAGCCGGGCGCGGTAGCGCGCGCCTGCAGTTCCAGCTACTTGGAAGGCTGAGGCGGAAGGATCGCTGGAGTCCCAGCAGGTCGAGGCTGTGGTGGCCGGGAGTGGCCACTGCACCCAGTCTGGGTGACAGAGTGAGACTCCAACTCAAAAAAAAAAATCTTCTCTTAAACCAACATTTTACTGTCTTCCCATCTAGGAGCTAAAGGAACATTTTGTTGTTGAAGGGTCAGATGATTTTTGAAGAGGGGTTGCTTTGCAAATAAATAGTCTTTTAGTTGTTGAACTTGGTGCACATTCAAAACAAAAGCCCTAAGTTCTGCTCAAGGAGTTGTATTTTTCGCATCTGTTTATACTGTCATGAGGCCAAACATAAAAGAATTTCCGCCCAGCTCTGCCCCAGGCCAGTTGCTCAACCCCTCCAAACCACAGGTCCCATCTGTAAGTAGGAATATGGACCCATCTCTTAGATTGTTATAAGAATTCCATGTGAATATGCTGGAAAAGCCCTGTGGGGGAGAAGTACCAGTCACCAGGTGGTGTTGGGGCTTCCCCTGTCCTGGGTTCTCCCAGGCTTCCTGCTGGTGTGAAGGTTTTCCTTTGTCTAAAGGTGCCCTTGGGTGCCACACTCTGGGCTTCTGCTGCTGGCCCTGGTTCCCCAGGTACCTGGCTTCTTGTCTGGCTGTACCTGCCTCGAGTGATGAGATGTCCCAGCATCCAGCACTGGGTTTGTCAGAGACATCGTTGTCATTGTCACTGCCACGGTCATCACTGCCATTTTCTGAGTGCTCGAAATGTGCCAGATGCTTCCCGTGTTTATTTTTGTAGTATGGTCTTTAGGACAGCTCTGTCTAGTAGCTACTGTTAGTGCCTCATTTTATAGATGCAGAAACTGAGGTTGGAGCGGGTTAGGTGACAAGCTGCAGTGGTAGGGAGGAGGTGTGTCTGTGTCCTGAGCCAAGCTCCCACCTCACCTCAGAGTGCTTGGTCTTTGTCCCCTGCCATGCCTGGCACTGGGCCAACCGCCAGGGCCCTTAGGGAAGACTGGCTGTGAGATAAGCCACTTAGGTTGGATGATTTCTGAGGTCTCCTCTGGCTTGCTGATGCCTGTGCCCTTGATTCTAGATTGTGTTTATTACTGTTAAAACCATGCTCAGGCTCCTGGGCTCAGCCTGTCCCTGTGGTCTGGGCTGTGTGACTCAGGCGCGTCAGAGAGAGAACACCCTGGATGTTCTCAGGCAAGTGCGGAGGCGCAGGCATGGGGACCTGTGGCATGCGTTTCGTAAGGGCCCCGACTGGAGGTCTACCAGTTCTGCTTGACCTCATTGCCATCCCCGAGTTCACTGTCCGGCTGGCCTGGACCAAGAGGCCCAGTCAGGGCCCCACCACTGCGTCACTGTGTCCCTTCTTGCCGTGCAAACTTTGGACTTCGACAACACATGGATGTGTGCTGCTACCCGGCAGTGCCTGGCGGAGCATGGGCAAGGGCACCCGGGGGCCAAGGAGCAGCTGGCCACCAGCCTGGCGAGAAGGTCTGACCTGGTAGGTCAATGGAAGGGAGGAAGAAAAGCAGCTGACCCTGCCAGAGCTAGTGACAAAGGCCATGGCTCATGCAGGGGATCTATGGGGTCTCCTCTGTGCCCAGCCATTACCTTATCTCCTTCCAGGCAGTCCTGGGGAACCAGAAGAGTGGGTGCCACCGTCACTCCTGGCTTGGCTGGGGCTCAGGGACCCCTGGAGTCTTGTGATAGGTGCCTGACCATTGAGGCTCTTATAGGTGCCCAGCTGGGAAGCCAGACTCCATTGTCACAGGGGCAGAAGCCGCTCTGTTGCTCGTATCCCAGTGCGGGTAACCTGGCCTGAGCTAGTGGGCATCAGCCTTGCAGGGAATGGGGCGTCTGTGGATATATGAGAACAACTGTATTCTTCTGCTGAAAAAACAACTCTCCAGCCGGTCTTGGTGGCTCAGCCTGTAATCCCGCACCTTTGGGAGGCTGAGGTGAGTGGGTTGCCTGAGCCCGCGGGTTTGAGACCCACCTGGGCAACTTGGCGAGACCTCATCTCTACAATCAATCAAAAATTAGCCGGGCATGGTAGCGCATGCCTGTAGTTCTAGCTACTTGG
>NW_007249825.1:676723-694175 GCF_000164805.1 Carlito syrichta | reverse complement strand
GTCTGGGTGACAGAGTGAGACTCCAACTCAAAAAAAAAAAAAAAAGAAAAGAAAAAACAACTCTCTTCCTCTCATGGGGCTCCTATTTGACCTTCTGTTTTAAAAAGTTGGATTCTTAGAGGAAATGAACCCTGTGTAGGTTTCAAGCCTCCAAATGTGTGTTTTCAGTCTCTGTTGCTCTCTAACAGGGAAGCAACCGAAGATCTCAAAATCAGATGGTGACTAGCACTGCCCAGGAGTCCTGGTATTAAAAATATTTTGTAGAGCTGGGTGGGGTGGCTCATGCCTGTAATCCCAGCACTTTGGGAGGCTGAGGTGAGAGGATTGCCTGAGCCCAAGGGTTCAAGACCAGCCTGGGCTACTTGGTGAGTCCTCATTTCTACAAAAATAAAAAAATTAGCTAGGCATGATGGCACATGCCTGTAGTTTCTGGGCATGGTGGCACATGCCTGTAGCAACTTGGAAGGCTGAGGCAGCAGGATTGCCCAAGCCCAGCAAGTAGAGAGTGTGGTAGCCATGAGTGTGCCACTGTACTCCAGCCTGAGCAACAGAGTGAGACTCCAACTAAAAAAATATATAGGCTGGGCTCGGTGGCTCAGCTGTAATCCCGCGCCTTTGGGAGGCTGAGGTGAGTGAATTGCCTGAGCCCGCGGGTTCGTGACCAGCCCAGGCAACTTGGCGAGACCTCGTCTCTACAATAAAATAAAAAAGCAGTCAGGTGTGGTAGCGCGTGTTCATAGTTCCAGCTACTTGGAAGGCCGGGGCAGAAGGATTGCTGGAGCCCAGCAGGTTGACACTGGGGTGGCCATGAATGTGCCACTGTTCTCTAGCCTGGGTGAAGGAGTGAGACTCCAATTCAAAAAAAAAATATATATATAGATATATGTTGGGGATGCCACTAAGGGGCTGCTGAGGGACTTGGGTGGGCGCTGCCGCCTGCATTTTCTTTCTTTCTTTTTTTTTATTTTGAGTTGGAGTCTCACTCTGTCACCCAGACTGGAGTGCAGTGGCCGCTCCCGGCCACCGCAGCCTCGACCTGCTGGTTTCCGGCGATCCTTCCGCCTCAGCCTTCCAAGTAGCCAGAATTACAGGCATGCGCTACCACGTCTGGCTGATTTTTAAAAATTTATTGTAGACACGGGGTCTCACCAAGTTGCCCAGGCGGGTCTTGAACCCGCGGGCTCAGGCAATCCACTCATCTCAGCCTCCCAAGGCGCGGGATTACAGGCTGAGCCACCGAGCCCGGCTTGCATTTTCTTTCACAACAACCCACAGAGCAGTGGGTAAGTGCCCTCTCCCCTCTCTGAGGAAACTGAGGCATGGAGCTCATATTCCTCTGCACTGGTGTCAGTTTCAGGAGTAATAGGGACCCTCCAGCCACATCAGTAATGGCCCTGGGAGGAGAATGGGGGGGGGTCAGAGAGGCTGGAACCCCTTGAGGGCAAAGTACCCCCCCTGCCCCCCGACGCCTTTCCTCCTACTGTGCCAGATTTTTGGGGTGTATTCTAGAGAGCATCCAGGTGAACTCAGTGCACGGTTAGAGTTAGCCACTCCTACCAGTCTTGGGCCCCTGGGAACCCTGAGACTCCAACTCAGGAAAAAAAAAAATAGCTCGGGTCCTGCCTGGTATACAAATTGGGGGATTGGGGAAATGGACATTACTTCTGTGTCTCCTGGGTTGGGCTGTGGGGCTGTGGGTTGGGCCCAGGCTGGAGTGCAGTGGCACGCACACTCAGGGCCACCCCAGCGGCAACCCGCGGGGCTTCGGCAATCCTCCCGCCTCAGCCTTCCGAGTAGCCAGAACTGCAGATGCGCGCTACCGTGCCCGGCTATTTTTTATTTTATGGCAGAGACGAGGTCTCGCCAAGTTGTCCGGGCTGGTCTCGAACCTGCGGGCTCAGGCAATCCACTCGTCTCGGCCTCCCAAAGTGCTGGGATTCCAGGCTAAGCCACCAAGCCCAGCCTGCCCTGAGCTCTTTGATGGCACTGTCCCTCCCCAGTGTCCCCTGTGGCGCTGCTCAGAAGCTCCTTGTAACCCTGCGCCCCCCTTCCTCCAGCACCTGGCAGGCCCCGCCTCTGGCCCTCATCACCCCGACCCACAGCCCCACAGCCCAACCCAGGAGACACAGAAGTGATGCCCATGGTGATAAACCAAGGCTCTGGTCAAGGGGACACGGGCTGGCCACATACCGGGCCGCCCCTAGGTGCTGCCCTCGACTCAGCTGTGGATGGACACCAGACACGACTGTGGGTGCTGAGAAAACACAGCCTGGCCCTCGAGAGCTCTGGGCTGCGGGAGGAGGCAGAAGGAAGGTCATGATGGCGCCCAGAGCTGCACTGAGCCCAACTGTGGGGGCTGGGCTCTGCCTGGGGGGGACCGGGGGCCTCACAGAAGAAGGGGCAAGTGAACCTGGCCTTGTAGGATGAGCAGGATTCGGCTCTAGGGGAGGCGGAGGGAAAGACTCAGGGCGCTGAGAGGACCTCTGGGTCAGACAGAGGAGAGGAAGGGGAGCCCAGCTGGAAGGGGCTTGTGCTGCCCTTTCCCTGGCAACCTCCTGGCTTCCTGGCCGGCCTCCCCTCCCAGCCCCTCCAAGGGGAGCTCCCAGCTCTCTGCAGCTTCCTTGGCGATTGGCGAGGGCAGGCTGTCGAGCTGTCCCAAGGTCACTCAGGATGTCCAATAATTGTCCTAACACTTTACCTGCTATGGAACAATAATGAGAGGGTTTTCATTATTTTCGGGTGAGCGCTCCTGGCAGATGCCGACAGCCAGCAGATGTGTAAAGTCCGAGGTGATTTGTAAGGGACCGGTTCATCTGGTGCACGGTAATTGCACCGGGCGACGTTGTCACTCAGAGGCTTGTCCTGGCCTGCCGAGTTGAGGTAAAGGTCAGTTCACAGATCCAGTTCAGCACTGGGAGTGGGGGCAAATCCCCACGCCCACAGGGCTCCCAGGGAGGGGGCAGTGTGCTGAGAGGGGCCATGGTCTCAGAACGGCCGTCTGGCAGCCAGGGCCCTGCAGACGGCTCCCCCCCCAAGGCTCTTGGGTGTTGGGGTGGGGATAACAGCCTGTCCCGGAGCTAGGCCTGTCTTATGCCGAAACCCCTCTTTGCAGGGGTTCTTGCAGCTCTCTGCTGGGTCCTGGAACCCTGCCTGACTTGGGCTTTCCTGACATTCTGGGATTTTTGTGTTCCAGGCCTCCCAAGTCCAGATCTGTGACATCTGCAGCAGGCTCTGCTGAGAAATGAGGAGGGTTTGGTTCCTTGGCTTCGTTGCTTGGGCTACCATGACAAGTGCCATATACCGGATGCCTTAAACAAGAGAAATTTATCTTTTCGCGGTTCTGGAGGCTGGAAGTCTGAGATAGGGTGTCAGCATGGCTGGTATCTGGTCAAGGCCCTCTCCCTGGCTTGTAAGCCGCTGCCATCTTGCGGAGTGCTCACATGACTTCCTCTCTGTGCATTCATGGAAAGACAGATAGAGAAAGGGGAGTGAGCTCTCTGGTGGCCCTTCTGATGCAGACACTAATCCTACTGTATCAGGGCCCCAGCTTTATGACTTCATTTAACCTGAATTATCCCACAAAGGCTCCATCTCCAAGTACAGCCACCTTGGGGATTAGTGCTCCACCATAGGAATTCTGTGGGGACACATTCAGGACCTCGTGGGTGCACACCCGTCTCTTGCTTTCTACCCCTATGTGCACACAAGCAGGAGCAGCCATGCACCCCTCCCCAGCTGCAGAGCTTCCCTTTGCTTTCCAGCAAGGTATCTGGAACCTGGTTAGGCCTGTGTTCCTGGAGCTGCTGGCTCTTACCCAGGGCCCAGTGTTCCATTTGAGGGGCCCAGGGCCTGGGACAGCGCCAGCTGCCTTTGCTGGCTGGTGCAGGGGCCTGTACATGCAACCGCAGATACCTGAGGGCTCCTAGGCTTTGCTGCTTGCACGCTGCATAACCTTGGTCAGGTCTCTGCTTCGCAGGGCCTCTGTTTTTACAGACTTTGAGTGGAAATAATAGTTCTTACCTAGGCTCTAGGCTCGCTTACGCAGTTGGCACATACTTAGTGAAGGCTGTCAAGGCACCTGACCCTGGGGAATGTATGTAATCCCAAGGGATAACAAATGCCTGGGACACGAGGACCAAAATCAGATCATGGATACTGAGTGAGGGCATGGTGTTTACCCAAAAGCAAGTTTCAATATAAGGTTGTATTAATATTTGACTATTTTAATCATAATAGTGAATATTTTTATTTTTTCAGTAATTTAAAATAAGGAAGAGGCTGGGTGCAGTGGCCCAAGTGTTGAATCCCAGCCCTTTGAGAGGCTGAGGTGAGAGGATTGCCTGAGTCCATAAGTTTGAGACCAGCCTGGGCAACATGGCGAGACCTTGTCTCCACAGTAAATCAAAAAAAATTAGCTGGGTGTGGTGGCATGCGCCTGTAGTCCCTACTTGGAAGGCTAAGGCAGAAAGATTGACTGAGCCCAGGAGGTTGAGGCTGCAGTAGCCGTGAGCCTGCCACTGTACTCCAGCCTGGGTGACAGAGTGAGATGAGACTCCCAGCTCAAATAAATAAATAATAAATAAAATAAGGATGAGATAACCTTGGGCTGGTGGTCAGAAGGGGTCGGCGGTGACGCCTCAAAAGGGAGTGTGGTCTGGTGGCACCAAAGGGAGGGACTTACCTCAGCATTTCCCATTAGAGTTTTGAGGGTCGGACTCTTAAAACTAGTCATTGATTTTAAAAGCATGTCTTTTGGAGGAACTTAAGCTGCCATTTCAAAGAAGACTGGTGGCTTAAGTGTCCTGAGGTGAGTTCTGCGATTTACTCATTTTTTCACTCACATCTGAAGCTGTGTTTGGAATAACAGATGTGAGGCACTGTCATCTCGCTGTCACACCGATTGTTCACTGTTCTGAGAAGGTCACATCATCATTCATTAGCAATAATTAGTCCCCTGGGACCTCCTGCACGTCTTCACTCAACTGCTCCATTAACTTGGGTGCGGATCACACATCTCAGGCGCCAATCAATGAAGTTCCATCCGTAATGTACAAGGTGATGCTATTAGTTACAATATATTAACTGCCTAATTTAAAAATAAAAAAAGCTATCTTTTTGAAGGGCAATTAACCACTAAGTGTAATTGATAATTCATAAACCTCTGATTGGGAAAGACAAATAGAAAGAAAGGAATTAATCACCTGCGCTACGGAAGAAGACATCGTCAGCTTCTCGGTCTGTGTTTACCACGTAGTCAGTCAGCTCACAAATTTCTTCTCAAATTTTCCTGTCAGCTCCAGGGCTGGAGGCTCGCCTCAGTGTAGGAATGTGTGTTTTCCCCACGGAAGCCTGTCTGTTTCTGTTGGTGCTTATCAGGGGGCTGCAGGCTTGGGGACACCCTCAGGGAAGTAACAGGAGAGGTCACAGACTTTTCCATCAGTCAGTCATTCAGCAAACGTTTGTTGGGGGCCTGCAGCAAGCCCTGCGGGAATGCCTGGGGAAGCCATGGATACCCAAAGAGACTCATCCCTGAACTCTTGGAGCACATAGGCCAGGAGAAGGACAACAAATACATGAATCAGATGATTGGAGATATTGCTTAGTGTTGGCAAGAAATGTAGTGGATGTGCCAGAGACAGGGCGGGTCCAATGCCATGCAGGATCGTGGGAGGGTACACTAACCTGAGACCTGCCACCTTTTCCCAGTTGCTGTCACCACCACTGAGGGCCATGGTTGGAGTACCCCTCCACCTCAGTAGTGGGGCGCAGTGCCTGGCTCCTCTGCCCTCTCAGTTGTCCTCCACTCCTGCATGTTTTCCAGTCCACCTTCCACACACCCGGAGCTGCTCATTCTTTCTACCTGGAGGGGTGTGGGTGAGGGCCTGTGGGCATCTGCCCTTCCGTGATGGTGGGCTGCTCTTCCTGCCGCCTGGCCTGCCCTTTCCTGCCATCTCCTCGTCTGTCCTGCAAGTCACCAGTTGGGCCTGGATCTTCCAGGAAGTCTTCTGAGAGCCCACACCGGGTCCCGCCCTTCCCCCTCTGCAGGATCATCTCCTCTAGCCCCGATTTCCCGTTCCTGACTCTACCTTAGGTAGAAATCGGCCTCAGACCCAAAGTTTCAGACTCAGGAAGAGGAACAGAGAGCCCTTGACATTCCTGGGACTCAGTTTCCGCACCCATAAAGTGTGATAAATTAGGTTCTCACAGGGGTTGAGTTGAATTGTTGGCTGGATCTCATTGACTCGCTCTAATGGAAGTTAATTTGAAGCCATAGTTCTGAGTAGCTGGGTTGAATCTGTGTGTTACTGCTAGACGCTTTTGACTGGGGCCAAGTCTGTAAAAACAAAATGAGCATATACTTTCTCTCCATGTTTATTCTTTTTAAATTATTAATTATGCACTTAATGCTGTATTAATATATTACTTAGATCAGGGGTTCTTAGCCCCTGGACCATGGACCAATACCAGTCTGTGGCCTGTTAGAAACCGGGACTCAGGCTGGGTGCGGTGGCTCATGCCTATAATCCCAGCACTTTGGGAGGCCGAGGTGAGAAGATTGCCTGAGCTTATGGGTTTGAGACTTGCCCTGGCAACTTGGTGAGACTTCATCTCTACAATTAATAAAAAAAATTAGCCAGGCATGGTGGTACGGGCCTGTAGTTCCAGCTACTTGATAGGCTGAGGTGGAAGGATCTCTGGAGCCCAGCAGGGCGAGGCTGCGGTGACTGGGAGTACCACTGCCCTCCAGTCTGGGTGACAGAGTGAGACTCCAACTCAAAAAAAAAAAAAGAAACCGGGCCACATAGCAGGAGGTGAGTAGCGGGTGAGTGAGTGAAGCTTCATCTGCATTTACACCTGTTCCCCATGGCTTGCATTACTGCCTGAGTTCCATCTTCTGTCATATCAGCAGTGGCATTAGATTCTCATAGGAGTGCAGACCCTGTTATGAACTGCACATGGAGGGATCTAGGGTGCACGTTCCTTATGAGAATCTAATGCCTGACGATCTGAGGTGGAGCTTAGGTGATGATGCTAGTGCTGGAGAGTGGCTGCAAATACAGATTACGTTAGCAGTGAGGTTTGACTGCACAGAGACTGTAATAAATCAATTGCTTGCAGACTCATATCAAAATAATAATTTCATAATGATTTCATTATATATTACAATGTAATAATAATAGAAATAAAGTGCATAATAAATGTAATGTGCTTGAGTCATCATCATCCTGAAACCTTCGCCCTGCTGACCTCAGTTCGTGGAAAAACTGTCTTTCACAAAACCAGTCCCTGATGTCAAAAAAGGTTGGGGACCGCTGGCTTAGAGTATAAAAAAAATAAGCAACTTGAAAGGATGGGTCAAGAGTCAAGACATCTTCCTCCATTTCTGAAGGGCAGTGAATTGTACACGTTTAGGGCCCAGTCTGAGAACTGTGCTTGGTGACAGCTTAATTTTACTGGGGTTTCTTAAAAGTGCCTACCAGGCCTGGGCTGGGAATTTGCAGCTGGTGTCTTTTCCATGACTTCATACTGTGACTCTGCAGATGCCAGATATGACCACTGCCTTGATAGGGCCGGGTCTGTGCAGGGAGGACTGTGTGATATGGGCGAGGGAGCCAGTGGGGCCAGGTCCTTCCTGTCCCCTACTCCTGCTTGGGTGGCCCGCCCCCCCACCTCTGCTGGCTACTCTCATACGGGGATCCCTTGCTGGTGGGTGCCGGCCCTCCAGCCTCCTCCTCTTGCACAGATGCACCCTTCCCTGGTTGCTGTTCCTTCATCTCCTTGCAAGGCCACCAGCACCTCCTCTCTCTGGAGGTCTTAGCACCGGAGCTGTTTTCCTCAGAGAGGCCTCCCTTGACCTTCCGACCCACCTGGTCACCCTCTTTCTCCTCACTCTGCTTATATTCTGCATAATACCCGTCTTCTGCCTCCTCATCTGCCTAATGGTGGCCTGGAGAATAGGAACCTTGCTGCACACAGCTCCAGCTCCGTGGCCTAGGCCAGGGTCACCAGGCACTTAGTAGTAGGTACTCAGTAATAATTTGTAGAAGGGCGAACAAATGTTATTTCCTTCGGAGCCTGTTTAGGCAGCTGCTTTGTGTCCGGAGAACTTGCCCAAGTGTAGCTGGGAGGCAGCAGTATCCCCTGTGAAGTCAGGTGGGAAGAAGCCAGGTGCCAGCAGCAGCACCCTGGGTTCACGTTACCTTGATACTGGGTTTCGGCAGAGTTGGTATCCTGTCTGTCCATCCCAGAACAGTTTGTGTCCCTGATGACTTTGGCAAAGCTTTCTGCGTTGATAGCCTGCAAGACAAGCCTTGGTGTGGTCCCTCTGCCTTTGTATCTTTTGGAAAATGTGGATCCAGCATCCATAAGGCATGGACCTATGTGGCTCAGATGCGGAGTGGAAATGCTAAGTGTCATGGAAGGTACTGAGAAGCAGCTGTGGACATTCAGAGGTGACCTCTAGCCAGGCTGAGCAGGAGGGAGGGTTGGGTGTCAGGGCTGGGTAGAATTGGCACTGGTAGAGGGCGTGTGTCCCAGGTGAGGGGACAAGATGCTTCCCAGGTAGAGGGGGAGGCATAGACAGAGAACGTCAGGTGGTGAACTTTGGGGGGTCTCAGGTGTCTCCAGTCCGGTAGCATGGAGGAAGAGGGTTGTGGGGCATGGCATCCGGTCCTCCGAGTTGGGGTCTGCTTCAGCTCAGAAACTCCAGCCTGAACATACTCGGACGTCAGTCAGGGCCAACTAAGGGACTTGAGCGACCTGGCCTCCTCTGGACCTTTACCGGTTGCCCTTGGAGAAGTGCCTGTCTCTGATTCCTTTCTAGAGGCCCACACTCCGCGTGCTGCCAACACCCTGGCTTGTCCTTTCCCCCTGCACAGACTGAAGCGGTCCCATCTGAAGGTGAGATTCTGCACCAACGAGTCGCAGAAGTCCCGTGGAAAGTTGGTGGGGAGGCTGCGGCAGCTGGGATTTGACATCTGCGAGGAGGAGGTGACCGCCCCGGCACCAGCCGCCTGCCAGATCCTGAAGGAACAAGGCCTGCGGCCACACCTGCTCATCCATGACGGTAGGCCTGCCGGGCGCCAGGACCTTAGAGGGGGTGAAGCTTCCCTTTTTCCAGGGTGGGAGCTGGGGAGAGGGCTCTACTCTCAGCTGGGCCAAATTCCTGGGAAGGACACAGAGGCAACACCTGGCTCCTGCTACCAGCACAGGCTATGGGGGAGGCCGCAGTCCCATCCACCCTCACGCTGGGGTTAACAGAGGCAGATTCTCGTGGCTCCTGTGAGGAAAACCCTGAGCTGGCTTTCCTTGGTCTAAGATGGACCAAGGGACCGGAGGACTGTCAAGGGGGCACAATTCTAGTTCCTGTTGAGAAAGAGAGGGAGAGAGAGAGAATGAGAATGAATGTGAGAAGCTGGATTGAGATCTGGAGCTTTCTAATGTCTGGCACCTGTAGCCTTGGACTAAATGTCTTTTTGAAAGCCAGCCCCGCTCTTTGGAACAGTTGGCAAATGACTGTAGGAACAAGGTTTGCATCCTGATTTTAGTCTCAATGCTGGAAAACAGCCCCTTTGACCCTCAGTGGGGAGTTTTGGGGTAACAAAGCAGGAGGAGCAGTATTATCGGGTGCCTTCTGAATATTTAAAAGGAAGAGACATTAGCAGCACTTGGGAATTCAGGCCACTTCTCTGTCGGTCCACTGAGCCTTCTTCCTTCCTTCCTCCACACTTGAGAGTTTCACTTTAACACACCACTGGGCAGAGGCAAGCATGCTTTCTTCCTTCCCAGGGCCAGAGTGGGGGCTCTCGAGAGGTGGAGGGTGCTCCCTGGAGGGCCCAAGTGTTGAATTCGCAGCCCTGGCGCCAGTGAGGGGCGGCGTGCCCGGCCTTTAGAACCCGTGTTTCTCAAAACCCTCTCTCCCCCATCTAGGATCCTTGCCAGAGTCTTTAGAACATGGCCTTCAAAGAAAGAAGACTTGAGAAAGAAATCCTCTCTGCCCTGTCCCCCAGAAAGGGCCTGGGACGGGGCTGGAGAAAAGGCGTGAAGGGAAGTGAGCGTCGGCCTGGAAGGTGGCGCGGCGCGGAGTGAGCAGGCCGGTAGCAAGCCTGGGTGGGCAGGGAGACAGAAGCCCTTCCTCAGCCGGGACCCTGCGGCTATGTTCTCCGTGGTGGACCTGTGTCCCAGACTTGGAATTTTGAGACATTTTTATTGTTGACAGATTTTTTTCCTCCAACATTTTATTATGAAAATTTTCAGACATACGGTCAAAAGCTCCAAGAATTTTTACTTGAGAGAGTTTTATATTCATCACCTGGACTGTCAATGACAGGATATTTTACTTCACCGTATATTCCTCCATCTCACCATCCATCTATCCATGTTATTTTTTGGATGCAACTCAAAGGAAATTGCAGACCGGGCGCGGTGGCTCTTGTCTGTAATCCCAGCACCTAGAGAGACCAAGGCAAGAGGATTGCCTAGGTCCAGAAGTTTGAGACTAGCCTGGCAACATCGTGAGACTTCGTCTCTACAAAAAAATTTAAAAAATTAAAAACTTAGTCGGCATGGTGGTGCGTGCATATAGTCCCAACTACTTGGGAGGCTGAGGAGGAAGGACCACCTAAGCTTAGGAGGTAGAGGCTTTGGTGATCTGTGATTGTGCCACTTGGACTCCAGGACAACAGAGTGAGACTCTGACAAATACAAACACAAAAACAGTAAATTGCAGACATTGGTATACTCCACTAAATGCATGGGAGTTCAGCATTTGTTTACAGTTTTTTCTGTTGATGTTAACTTTGCATACATCAATGTATGAAATTGATGTGAATTGCAAAGTAAATTGCAGACTGGGCATGCTGAAATGCACACACCTGAAGGGTACTTTTTTTTTTTTCTTTTTTAAGTTGGAGTCTCCCTCTGTCGCCCAGGTTGGAGTGCAGTGGCATACTTACGGCCACTGCAGCCCCAACCTGCTGGCCTTAAGCGATCCTTCCACCTCAGCCTTCCAAGTAGCTGGTACCATGCTTGGCTTATTTTTTGATTTATTGTAGAGATGAGCTCTCACCAAGTTGTCCAGGCTGGTCTCAAACCCCTGGGCTTAGGCAATCTTCTCATATCGGCCTCCCAAAGTGCTGGGATTACAGGCTGAGCCATCGCATCTGGCCCGAAGGGTACTTTTGCTGAGTTTTTACAGTTGCACACACCTGTGGAATCCAGCTCCATCAAGACCTAGGACATCACCATCACCAAAAGCTCCCTCATGCCTTTTCTTTTTTTTTTTTGAGTTGGCGTCTCACTTGGTCACCCAGACTGGAGTGCAGTGGCCGCTCCCGGCCACCGCAGCCTCACCTGCTGGGCTCCGGCGATCCTCCCGCCTCAGCCTTCTGAGTAGCCAGAATTACAGACATGCGCTACCACGCCCGGCTGATTTTTTGATTTATTGTAGAGATGAGGTCTCGCTGCCCAGGCGGGTCTCGAACCCGCGGGCTCAGGCAATCCACTCACCTCAGCCTCCCAAAGGCGCGGGATGACAGGCTGAGCCACCGAGCCCGGCTTCTCATGCCTTTTCTAATCCATCCCTACCCCTTAGCTCTTTAGAAGCAACCATTATTTTGATTTTTTCCATTATAAATAAGTTTGCCTATTCTAGAATTTTATGTAAATAGAATCATACAGTATATATATAATTGTGTTTGGAGGGCTTCGATACCATCCCCAGGCTGAATGATTCTTTTTTTTTTTTTTGAGTTGGAGTCTCACTCTGTCTCCCAGACTGGAGTGCAGTGGCCGCTTCTGGCCACCGCAGCCTCGACCTGCTAGGCTCCGACGATCCTTCTGCCTTGCCTTCCGAGTAGCCAGAATTACAGGTGTGTGCTACCATGCCCAGCTGATTTTTTTAATTTATTGTAGAGATGAGGTCTCGCTGCCCAGGCGGGTCTCGAACCCACGGGCTTAGGCAATCCTGAATGATTCTTTAGAAAGACTTAACGAACTCAGAACAGTTGTTATACTCACAGTGACAATTTATTACAATGAACAAATACTCACAGTGACAATTTATTACAATGAACAAATACAGATTAAACTCAACAAAGGGAGGAGACACATGGGGCAAAGTCCAGGAGAAACCACACGTGAGCTTCCAGTTGTCCCACTGAAGTGGAGTCACTCTGGGACACACCTGTGTTTTTTTTTTGAGTTGGAGTCTCACTCTGTTGCCCAGACTGGAGTTCCGTGGCCACTCCTGGCCACCGCAGCCTCGACCTGCTGGGCTCCGGCGATCCTTCGCCTTAGCCTTCCAAGTAGCCGGAATTACAGGCATGCGCTACCACACCCAGCTAATTTTTTGATTTATTGTAGAGATGAGGTCTCGCTGCCCAGGCGGGTCTCGAACCCGCGGGCTCAGGCAATCCACTCACCCTCAGCCTCCCAAGGCGAGGGATTACAGGCTGAACCACCGAACTGACCTTAGCTACTCAGTCTCTAGCCCCCCAGAGTTTAAACTGATCCAGCATGGCCCAGGGCCTCAGGGTACAAAACCCTGTTTATTGGGCAGGATATCACAAGGGCTTGGAGGTTATCTCCCGGGGCACCTGGGGCCAGTTCTGAAGACAGGCCTTCTTTGGAATGTGCAGGATTTGAGCAACCCAGGCCTGCTGAGTCAACCCTTGTTTTCATAGTAGTCTTTTGTGTAAGGCTTCTTTCACCCAACGTAGTATTTTGAGACTCATCCACATTGTTGCATGATCAGTTTTTTCATTTTTATTGTAAAGTAGTAGTCTGTGAGTGAACACCCTCAGTTTATCCATTCACATATTGATGGATACCTGGATTGTTTCTAGTTTTAAGTTATTGTGACTAAATCTGCTATGAACATTCTTTTTGGTTAAATATAATACCTATGAGTGAAATTGATGGGTCAGACAGGGCGCAGTGTCTCACACCTATAATCCCAGCACTTTGAGAGGCAGAGGTGAGAGGATTGCCAGAGCTTATGGGTTCAAGACCAGCCAGGGCAACTTGGCGAGACCTCATCTCCACAATAAATAAAAAAGAATTAGCTGGATGTGGCGGCGCAGCATGCCTGTAGTTCCAGCTACTTGGAAGGCTGAGACAGAAGGATCACCTAAGCCCAGCAGGTCGAGGCTGAGGTGGCCGTGAGCATGCCACTGCACTCCAGCCTGGGCGACAGAGTGAGACTCCAACTCAAAAAAAAAAAAAAAAAAAGGGAAGAAAGAAATTGATGCATCACAGGGTAGGTGTATGTGTAATTTTATAAAATACTGCCAGGCCTTTTTCCAGAGGGACTGTGTGCTGTTTTACTCTCCCTCTATCTGTTGCAGCTGTTCAGTATTCTCAGCAGCCCTTGGCTTTACCAGTCTTTTTAATTCTCACCATTCTGGTAGGTATGAAGTGGTACCTCATTGCAGTTAATTTTTTATTTTATTTATTTATTTATTTTTGAGTTGGAGTCTCACTCCATCACCCAGGCTAGAGTGCGGTGGCATGTTCACGGCTGCAGTCTCAACCTGCCGGGCTCCGGCGATCCTTCTGCCTCAGCCTTCCAAGTAGCCGGAACTACAGGTACGCGCCACCACACTTGGCTATTTTTGTTAATTGTAGAGATGAGGTCTCACCAAGTTGCCCGGGTGGGTTTTGAACCTACGGGCTCAGGCAGTCCACTTGCCTCGGCCTCCCAAAGTGCTGGGATGACAGGCTGAGCCACCGAGCCCAGCTGTAGTTATTTTTATTTTTATTTTTTTGAGTTGGAGTCTCACTCTGTCGCCCAGACTGGAGTGCAGTGGCCGCTCCCGGCCACCACAACCTCGCCTGCTGGGCTCCGGCGATCCTTCCGCCTCAGCCTTCCAAATATCTGGAACTACAGGCGCGCGCTACCACACCCAGTTAATTTTTTTGATTTATTGTAGAGATAAAGTCTCGCCAAGTTGCCTAGGCGGGTCTCTAACCCGCGGGCTCAGGCAATCCACTCACCTCCGCCTCCCAAAGTGCAGGGATTACAGGCTGAGCCACCCAACCTGGCCGCCGTAGTTAATTTTAATCTAGAAAGGTCAACATCTAATACCAAGAGACGAGAGCAAGTTTTTCTAGAGACTTAAGACGTAAAGCCAATGACTCTGTCTATACTTACAACTTTTCCTATTTTAACTTAAAATGATGGAAGAAAAAGGAGGAGGAGGAAGAGACTTTCCTAAGGGAGCTGATAAACAGGACCAGTCGGGATAGAATTCTCTTTTTTTCCAGGATGTATGTGTGTGTTTGCCTGAAAGGTGTCCATGGCTCTTACAGTTTGGGACCAGCAGTACCAGCCCTCCAAGGGTTTAAGCAGCCTCATTTCATCCAGCTGCTAGCAATCTGGGTGCTCTAGGCCCCTGTGCCTTCTCAGTTGCAAAACTGTTTGTTTCCTGCCTGTGGTAGTGAAATGACAGTGGCTAATACCATTACGGCTAATGACAGTGTTGGGATGCAGAATCCTGGAAATGGGTCCGTCTGTCTTTCTCCTAGGAAGCTCCTTGTCTGTGGGGAGCTAGGATTTCTTCCTCTGTAAAATGGAAATGACACCCGTCTTTGTCCGCCTCCCATGGCAGCTGTGAGGACTGGAAAGAAATCACGTGTCTGAGAAAGAGGGAGGGTATGTAGGTGTTCCTGGCAGGAGCTAGAGGTAGGCCGTGTCATCCCGGGGCTTGATCAAGCTTTTTCTGTTTCCAGAAGTCCGCTCAGAGTTTGATCAGATCGACACGTCCAACCCAAACTGTGTCGTGATTGGAGATGCCGGAGAAGCCTTTTCCTATCAGAACATGAATAAAGCCTTTCAAGTGCTCATGGAGCTGGAGAAGCCTGTGCTCATCTCTCTGGGAAGAGGGTGAGTCAGCTCCAGGGAGAGTTGCTCCTCACTGCTTTAGATGATGCTCTGAATCCAGAATCAAGTGGAAAGGGATGCAGGGAAGAGGTGTGCAGGGAGCATTGGTCCCCCCTTTGCCCTCCCTCCTTTTTCTTGTTTTCTGGCTTAATTCATCTCTCTCTCTCTCTCTCCTTTAATCATTTTTTTAAGGAAATTAGAACATTCTGTTCTCAGGAGCTGTTTGGCCAAGCTTCCATGCAGACCATAGATTAGGAGAGGCTGGGGTGGGGGCAGGGGATGTCCCTGGAGACCCCCTGGAGATCTCTGAAGCCAAATGCTGACTGTCTCAAGTTTAGAACAAAGAAGAAGGTACATTTGCACAGGATAGAGCACAGGGTGCTGATAAATGGTCCCAAGGACACCTAAGTAGTGAAAAATCGGCTTGAGGGCCCATGGGATGCTCTCTCTGGTCTGGGCACCAAGAATCTGTAGCTGCAGGTCACTGTCTCTGTAAAGCTGTGGTTTTGTTAGCAATATTATTGTCTGAGCCTCTGGTACAGGCCTCACCATCTCTTTCTTTAAGGAAATAGCATTGAGGCTGGGCGTGATGGCTCACGCCTATAATCCCAGCACTTTGGGAGGTCACGGAGGGAGGATTGCTTGTACGAGGAGTTTGAGATCAGCCTGGGCGACATAGCAAGACCCTGCCTCTACAAAGTATAAAAATTAGCTGGGTGTGGTGGCATGCACCTGTAGTCCAGCTGTTCGGGAGGCTGAGGCAGGCTGTGGCACAATCATGGCTCATTGCACTCCAGGATGACAGAGCAAGACCCTGTCTTCAAAAAACAAAAAATAGGCCAAGCGCAGTGGCTCACACCTACAATCCCAGCACTTTGGGAGGCTGAGGTGAGAGGACTGCCTGGGCCCACGGGTTCGTGACCAGCCTGGCCAACTGGGCGAGACCTCATCTCTACAACAAAAAATCAAAAAATTGCGTGCCTGTAGTTCCAGCTACTTGGAAGGCTGAGGCAGAAGGATCGCCTGAGTCCAGCAGGTCGAGGCTGTGGTGGCCGTGAGCGTGCCACTGCACTCCAGCCTGGGCGACAGAGTGAGACTTTAACTAAAAAAAAAAACCAAAAAACAACCAAGTGTTGGTATTTTTCTTAACATCTTTTATTGCCACCAACATAGCACATGTTCATTGAGAAATATTAGACAATGTGGAGGAGCAAAAGAAAGAAACAAAAATTGTTCTTAGTTTTTACACAAGGAAAACAACTGTCAGCATTTCGGTGTATGTCCTTCCAAATGGTTTCCTGTGCAAATAGATCATTACAAGTATTCACAGCATTGGTATCAAACTTGACCGTGTTTTGTCAACAAGCACCACTGTGAATGACTTTCCGCATGATAAGTGGTATCTCCTGCAGCACAGTTATTCATTGTGGGAGCATCCTACAATTTTTCTAAATGATCCCTGCTGATGGATGTTTAGGTTGTTTCTGATTTCTTAACTATAAAGCTGTGATGAAATCTTTGTGCATTTCGGATGGTGTCCTCAGACACAATTACAGGGCGAGCATTTTTTTTTTTTTTTGAGTTGGAGCCTCACTCTGTCACCCAGACTGGAGCGCAGTGGCACACTCATGGCCATGGCAGCCTCGACCTGCTGGGCTCCAGCGATCCTTCCACCTCAGCCTTCCAAGGAGCCAGAACTATAGGCGTGTTACCACATCCGGCTAATTTTTGATTTATTGTAGAGACAAGGTCTCACCAAGTTGCCCGGGCGGGTCTCGAATTCGCGGGCTCAGACATTCTTACTCACCTCGGCCTCTCAAAGTGCTGGATTCACAGGTTGAGCCACCGAGCCCGGCCAGGGCGAGCATTTTTAAGGTTCTTGGGGCATGCTGCCAAGTTGCTTTCTAGAAAGCTACACAGATATATTCTGTCATCAACAGAAGCAGTACTAGAACTTTAGAATCCCAAGCTCTTAAAGCTGCAAGGACACTTTTGGGTCCCTACCTCAGCTTCTCATGCAGTGCAGGAATTCTGGGGTCCTCGTGGAAGACGTGTTTTCCAGCATAGTGCTTCTGGTCCCTGGCTCACTGCCTCTGCTTGCTGAACTGGGCCAGCTAGCCGAATAGTCAAGGGAGGGACTTTCTATCTGGCCACTGGCCATTGCTAAGCACTTTATGTACTCCAGTTGTTTAGTTCTGACCACACTCCAAGAGCTGTAGGTGGGGTCATTGACGTTTTGCAGGTGGGGGTGTTGAGGCATCAGGAGGTGAAGTAAGCTGGTGAGTGCTGCAGGACCAGGAGTGCCACCTGGCCTGGCTGGCCCCAGAGCTTGTCACCTCTAAGCTACATTCTAGAGCAGATGTTTGGCTCACACAAATATTAAATTAATTACTTAATCAATTTATTCTGACTCACTCTGTAACCCAGGCTGGAGTATAGTGGCACGATCACAGCTACTGTAGCCTCAACCTGCTGGGCTCAGGCGATCCTTCTACCTCAGGCTTCCAAGTAGCTGGGGCTACAGGTTTTTGCCACCCCGTCTGGCTAGTTTTTCTTTTTCTCTTTTTTTTT
>NW_007249825.1:673886-676363 GCF_000164805.1 Carlito syrichta | reverse complement strand
CACCTCAGCCTCCCAAAGGCGCGGGATTACAGGCTGAGCCACCGAGCCTGGCTGGTTTTTCTTTTTAATTGTAGAGATGAGGACTCGCCTTGTTGTCCAGGCTGGTCTCAAATTCCTGGGTTCAGGTAATCCTCTCCCAAAGTGCTGGAATTACAAGCGTGAGCTACTGCACCTGGCCTGAATTTTTTTTGAGACTGTTTAAAAATTGGGAGATCTTACATAAAATATCCAGATTTCTGGATTCTTTTCATGAGTCAGCGATCTGACAGTACCGACCCTCACAATCCTGCACACCACAGTGGCTTAGCTAGAAACATTGCCTCTCCTAGTTCCAGTTTGCCACAGACCTCAACTCTCCCTATTGTCTCTGTCTCTAAGCTTCAGAGTCAGTCAACATTGTTATGAGCTGTTTGGTTTTTTTCATTGTAGAGAAATATTTCTTCATGCTGTTTCTTTTTATTTTTATTTTTTTTGAGTTGGTGTTTCACTCTGTCGCCCAGGCTAGAGTACAGTGGCACACTCATGGCCACTGCAGCCTCGACCAGCTGAGCTCAGGTGATCCTTCTGCCTCAGCTTTCCAAGTAGCTGGAACTACAGGCACACACCACCATGCTTGGTTATTCGTGCTATTTCTATCAAAAATAGGCACATGAAAGATGTTTCCAGAAAGAAGGAGGACTTTTTTTTTTTCAAACAGCTAAAAATTTTGAGTGTGTTTATTAAATAAATAAAATGTACCCTGTATTAGTCTGGGTTCTCCAGAGACACAGAAACCTATAGGGTATGGATATAAATAGAGATTGATCGTGGTGGCTTGGTGAGTCCAAAACCTGCAGGGGAGGCCTAGCAGGCTGCAGGCTCAGGAAGAGTTCCAGTTGAGGTTATAGGCGGTCTATTATTGATAGAACTCTTTCTTGCTTGGGGGAGGGTCAGTCTTTGTTCTACTAACGCCTTCAACTGATTTGTGAGACCCATCCACATTGTGGAGGTCATCTGCTTTACTCAGAGTCCACCAATTTAAATGGTAATCTCATCCAAAAACCACCTTCACAAAAACCTGCAGAGTGATGTTTGACCAACTATCTGGGCACTGTGGTCCAGCCTAGGTGACATATGAAATTAACTAGTGCTGTTCTGCAATTTGGGTCACTGCTCTAGAGCAAACCACAGAACCTGGCCTGATCAACTCATTTACCTGGGTTTGGCTCTTTGTGCATCTGAGTTACCAGCCCCTCACTAGGGAGCAAACATAATGAAGAAACTCTGCTCTACCTCATTTGTTAAAGCTTTTTTCTTTTCTCTTCTCTTCTCTTTTCTTGAGTCAGAGTCTAAGTCTCACCCAGGTTGGAGTACAATGGCACAATCATGGCCACCACAGCCTTGACCTACTGGGCTCAGGCAATCCTTTCTGCCTCAGCCTTCCAAGCAGCTGACATCACAGGCGCGCACCAGCATGCCAACTGATTTTTTTTGACTTATTGTAGAGACAAGGTCTCACCACATTGCCCAGGTTGGTCTGGAACCCCTGAGCTCTGGCAATCCTCTTGCCTCTTCCTCCCAAAGTGCTGGGATTACAGGCATGAACCACCATGCTCGGCCAAAACTTTCTTCTTTAAAGTTGTCTCATAGTTACTCAAAATCACTATTACAGATTAGAGGTGATAGTCAAAATAGGTATGCTGTTGAAAAAGAAAAAGGAATGGAATTGATTGCTTCCAGCTTTGTAATGCTGCAACAAATTCAACAGTAGGCAAGGATTTGTTTAAAAATCGGATTCCTCTAGCTGATTGGGGTTCTGGGTGTTTCAAAACCAGAGAAAGGAACCGACAGCTTTCAGGATTGGTCACAGCTTCTCAGGATAGCTTAAGGACCTTGAGAAGTTCTGCCACCACGCCGTCGTAAGCTGGGGCTGCCGCTGGTGAGGCCTGGCCTGTCCTGCACTGGAGCAGGGCGCAGGCCCAGCAGTGCCCGCCAGGAAGGAGGAGCAGCGGGCAGAGGCGCCGGGCAGGGCGTCCTCCTCCTGGAAATGGAGTGATTTACATTTGGCATCTGTTTGGACCCGAGAGTGGGAATTGGCTTTGTAATTTCTTCTGTCATGCCGCCATCAGAAAATTAAGCTGTTTACGCGACAGACTATGGAAGGTTAATGGTTCTTCCAGGAAAGGTCAAGTGGTCATTTTGAAGGGAGGCTGTGCTGAATAATCGGAAACGGCAGAGGAATGAAGCATCAAGTCGGGTCTGACTGCTCCTCCCCGGCTGCCCTTTTCTTCCCAGTGTCCACGGTGTCCTCTCTGCGACTGGAACATTCTGGTCCTAATCAGGGCTGCCACTGGCTGCGTGAAGCCAGTAACTAAGAGGAAACACATCAAATCTCTAGTGTATGGAAATAACTTGGGCCTTTATATTAAACAAAATTAAGTACTTGTATTTTTTTTTTTTTTTTTTTGAGTTGGAGTCTCACTCTGTCACCCAGACTG
>NW_007249825.1:667719-673760 GCF_000164805.1 Carlito syrichta | reverse complement strand
CAGGCAATCCACTCACCTCAGCCTCCCAAAGGTATGGGATTACAGGCTGAGCCACCGAGCTCAGCTTAAGTACTTGTATTTACTGTATCTCTAAAAAATGTTTTCAGGTAACAGTTGGCCTCAAGATGGCTTTTTGTTTTCCTGAATAAATAAGAAATAAAGAAAAATTCTGGACACTATAGAAACAAGCCTGACCGGGCTTGGTGGCTCAGCCTGTAATCCCAACACTTTGGGAGGCTGAGGCAAGTGGATTGCTTGAGTCTGTGGGTTCAAGACCCGCCCGGGCAACTTGGTGAGGCCTCGTCTCTACAATAAATCAAAAATTAGCTGGGTGTGGTAGCACGGGCCTGTAGTTCCGGCTACTTGGAAGGCTGAGGTGGAAGGATTGCCTGAGCCCAGCAGGTCAAGGCTGTGGTGGCCGGGAGTGGCCACTGCACTCCAGTCTGGGTGACAGAGTGAGACTCCAACTCATTAAAAAAAAAAAAAGAAAAAGAAACAAGCCTATGTCAGGCATAGTGACTTACATCCCACTGTAATCCCAGCACTTTAGGAGGCTGAGGCGAAAGGGTTGCTTGAGCCCAGGATTTCAGGACCAACCTGGGCAACACAGTGAGGCCTTATCTTTACAAAAAATAAAAAGAATTAGCTAGATGTCGTGGTGTATGCCTGTAGTGTCAATTACTCAGGAGACTGAGGCAGTAGGATTGTCCAAGCCCAGGAGGTCAAGGCTGTAGTGAGCCTTGATTGTGCCACTGCACTCCAGCCTGGACAAGAGTGAGACTCCAACTAAAATAAATAAATAAATAAATAAATAATAATAATAATAATACAAGCCCAGATCAGTTAAAAAAAGAAATATTAAAGTTTCTCATTTTGATTTCTAAAAGTTGGTGTTCTCTTTGGACTCTATAAATTGGCATAGCAAAGACGAGGTTTTGATTGTGTATTTTAAGTTGCACATTCAGTTTTTTCCTCCAATCCAGGACTAAATTTAAACTCAAGAAAATTCAGGTTTTGATCAGGCGTGGTGGCTCATGTCTGTAATCCCAGCACTTTGGGAGGCCAAGACAGAGGATCGCTTAAGGCCAGGAGTTCAAGACCAGCCTGGGCAACACAGTGGGACCCTGTATCTACAGAAAATTTTTAGATAATCAGTTGGGCATTGTGTCATGTGCCTGTAGTCCCAGCTTCTTGGGAGGCTGAGGCAAGGGGATCCCTTGAAACCAGGAGGTTGAGGTTACAGTGAGTTATGATTATGTAACTGTACTCTAGCCTGGGTGACAGAGGGAGACCCTGCCTCTAAAAAAGAAAGAAAGATTATTTCACTATACAAGAGACTCCAGGAAACATGAGGCCTGCAGAAATGCTTCTACATGGGTCTCCTTGGGAGGTTCTTACAGATGAGAGCTGCTTGGTAGAGTTCACCTGGTGCCCGTCTCCTCCTGTCCCAGGGCAGCTGAAAGACAGAGATGTGGACCTAGAAGCCCAGAATCCTCAGCTCTAAACAGACCTGTACCTGTCGCAATGGGGTGGTTTTGGTTTTAGAATTTTTTTTTTTTTTTTTAGTCAGGGTGTCACTCTGTCGCCCAGGCTGGAGTGCGGTGGCACATTCACAGCTATCGCAGCCTTGACCTTCTAGGCTCAGGTGATCTTTCTGCCTCAGCCTTCCAAGTTAGTGGAACTACAAGTGTGCACCACCATGCCTGGCTAAGTTTTTGATTTATTGTAGAGACGAGGTCTTGCCGTGTTGCCCAGGCTGGTCTCGAACCCTTGGGCTCAGGCAGTCCTCTTGCCTCTACCTCCCAAAGTGCTGGGATTACGGGCATCAGTCACCACACCCAGCTTTTGGTTTTAGATTTCTTTTGTGTTTCCAGGTAAGCATTTCCTGTGCTGGCACATTCTCTTCTCACTTCTACATATCACTTCCTTAGGGAGGTCCTCTCTGTCCCCCTCAGTGCCTGTCTTCTCCCCCTTTCACACATGCATGAGGGACGAGGCCATGGCCTCTGAGGGCCCGTTGAAGGGCTTTGCCCTAGGTCAGCATGGCCCGCTGGGTGACTCCGAGACGCTCCAGGGGCTTTTTCTCCCCCTCCTTTCCTGTTAGCTGGGTAACCTCTCACCCTTGAGGTCTCGGCTGTATGGGACACTTCTGCTGTCTGCCCCTCCCCAGGGTGTCCCCTCCCTGCTCAAGCCAAGTGCTCCAGAGTTTGGAATTCCCCTAGCGTCACCCGTGTCCTACCCGTGGATATGCGTCTGTGGGCTTGTCTGTGTCCCTGGGAAGCAGGCCTGGGTCTAGGAGTGCCCCCGTCATGCTAAGGGCCCGTGGAGCAGCTGCCCCCCTGTCAGTGTCTGTGGGGACAAGTTCACGTGTGTCAGCTGCAGCACCAGCCAGCACACACCGCTGGGCTCACGTCCCCTTCTCGGCTACCCTTTGCATTCACTCTGGGCCCAGCTAAGGAAATTGTCACACCAAAGTAGTTTTTTGTCTAAGTGTGGAAAATAAAAGGAAACACTTTATTGAGGCGATCTTTATGCAAAATGTGTCTGATTCTGGACTTAAGCCATGCAATTGGGGATCTCTAAGCCCAGGTTTGGGGGTCACTCTTTAAAAGGAAGGGCACTCGCAGGCCTCCACTCCTTGAACATGTCAGTGTCCCAGCTGGCCTGCATCCTTGTGGTGTGGTCCCAGGGTATTAGAGCCTCAGAGACAGAGGAACAGGCCTGGGGTTCACTTGGAGACTCCCGAGTCCTATCACAACAGATGCCGAGACCTTCGACCAACAGACTGCAGGCCCTGAGCTTCCTGACAGGGGAATGCCAGGAGGCCAGGCCCTGGCAAGACCAAGTCTGGCTGAGGCCCTGTGGCCCAGCCTGTGTCCAGCCCAGAAACTCCTGAGGAGGGCGGTGGATAATGTGGGGAGGGGGGGTGAGGGCACGAGTGGCTAAGCTGGTGGCACAGGCTCTCACAGAAAAGGACAGGTGGAGTCTCCGAGAACAGCAGAACTGGAGGCGGGGCACAGCTCTGGGGATGCTCGCAGTCAGTTCTACTTCTCAACCCCTCCGATTGAGATGATTTGTGTTCACTTTTTCTTTGCCCCAGTTCTTGTCTTATTGCCTATGTCTCAGCCTAGGTGAACAGTTATTTATAATAACACTCTCCAGTCTTAGCAGTTTCTGCATACTAGACATTGTGTGAGGAACTTGGCACACATTTTGTCTTCATAACAATCCACGAGGCAGGTCCTGTTTGTTCATTCTGCCCATTTTACAGATGAGGAAACTGAGCCCAGAAGGCTTAAGCAATGAGAAGTCCTGCCGTCAGAAAGCAGAGAGGATTTGAGTTCTGAACTTGGCATCTCGCCATTCTCTTGCTCTCTACATATACGCTTTCTCAGTGCTTCCCAAATCTGAAGGGCGCAGCGAGAGGAGGAGGACACTGATGGGATGCTTTGCCAAACGTTTTAGTAATTCTAAAAATCAACTCCCTTTCTTAACTTTTGGGTTGTTTTTTTTTGTTTTTTTTTTGAGTTGGAGTCTCACTCTGTCGCCCAGACTGGAGTGCAGTGGCCGCTCCCGGCCACCGCAGCCTCCACCTGCTGGGCTCTGGCGATCCTTCTGCCTCAGCCTTCCAAGTAGCTGCAACTACAGGCGCGTGCTACCACGCCCGGCTGATTTTTTTTTTTTGATTTATTGTAGAGATGAGGTCTCGCCAAGTTGCCCAGGCGGGTCTCGAACCCGCAGGCTCAGGCAATCCACTCACCTCAGCCTCCCAAAGTGCTGGGATTACAGGCCGAGCCACCGAGTCCGGCTTTATTTTTGGGTTTTAATGAATCCTGTCTGCAGAGCAGCACGGGTTAAACGACTTTCTTCCCTTTTTGTAGTCAGATGGCTTTGCCCAGGTAGAACTGGGTGTGGTCCTCCTTGGTCTGGACTGCAAGTACCTTGAGGCTCGGTGTGGTGTGGCCCAGGCTGGTGCAGCCCAGCCACGAGCCGGCGCAGCACTCGCAAGAGCAATGAGGCTGTCATGAGAAAGGAGCGCTTCTGTGAGCAGAGCCTGCCTCGACTTCCATGAGACGGGAAGAAACAGTTGTCTTCTCATAAAAGCATCTGGCGCCCAGGAAACCTGGCACTTCGCTTGACCTCTGGCTAATAGGGCCCGTGGCTGGCTGCTGTGGAACTAATGGAGTTCTCTTCTGCAGGCAGCAATTAGGGGTTAATTATTAGCAATTAGGGGCTTGCCACATGCTCTGTGGGCCGGCTGTTTCTTTCCAGAACACAGGTCTCTCGTCTTCCTCTGTGTTAGCAACTGGAACCATCTGCCCCGGGGTCCAGCAGCAGGGGTCTGTTCTGGCTTCCAGGGTGTCCCCCGAGCTGCTGGCTCACCGTGCTCTCGGCCGGCCAGCCCACAGAGCTCTGTTATGCTGGCTTCCATCGGTTCTTCCTGGCATGGAATCCGGACTGACCCTCACCTCCAGCTTGGCTCCCTGGAACCTGCGGGACCTGGCTCCTGGGCTCAGTGCCTGTGTCTCCTTCTGCTTTTTTCTAGACGCTATTACAAGGAGACCTCTGGCCTGATGCTGGACGTCGGTGGTTACATGAAGGCACTCGAGGTACCTGCCTGGGTTCAGGTCTCAGGGCCTGGGGCATTTGAGGTCTTTCTGGAGGGGCGTGCTTCATGTAGGAATGGCCCCTAGAGCCTCCACGTAGGCCCTGAGGCCCCCAGGCTTCTCTGGAGTGGGGTCCCCCCCACTGCCCTCCTCTCCCACTGTCTTCTGCAGTGGGCACAGCCCTCACTGTCTGCCACTGACCCTGCCAACCCTCCCAGCATGCTCTCTGCTGCCATCCTCTTGGACTCAAGGCTTCCGTATTCATGCTCCCACCCCCACCTCATTCCTGACTCAGTCACCTGTGACACCTCAAGCTCGATGTGTCCTAACTGGATTCCTTGACTCCCCCTTCAGTTCCCAAGGCCTCCAGATGGGGCTTCCCAGAGTCCACTCTGGCTCACATCCAATCGGCGGCCCAGTCCGGACTCCTGCCCTGGGTCAACCTCATGTCAATCCCAGCCTCACAGCTGCAGCAGCTCCTGCTGCCTGCACTGAGGCGGGAGGGAGGGCAGGTGACGGATGGAGCCCTGGATCTCAACCAGGAGGCCTTGTGAAGGATGGGAGTGGGCAAGGGAGAAAGGGCAGGAAGAAGAGACAAAAGAATGGACTTACAGCCGAGCGAGCCTACGAGAGCACTGGTCTCCTGGCCCTCAGGAAGGCTGGTGGCCCTGCCAGCTCTTGGATGCCTCCTGCTGAGGGGGCCCTTTGATGGGTGACAGGGCATCTGGTGGTCCCCAGCAGCCTGTTGTAGAGTGGTGAGGCTTTTGCGTATGTGCTGTGTTTCTCAGGCCCATAGGGTCCTGCCGCTTCAAGGTCCCTGACCCTTGGGGGCGCGTTTGGGACAGTCTTTCCTCGGTCAGGCCTGCATCTGTTCCTTGATCCCAAAGCCATGCCATGTCCTCCTCTTTTCACAGTATGCCTGTGGCATCAAGGCCGAGGTGGTGGGGAAACCTTCTCCGGAGTTTTTCAAGTCTGCCCTGCGAGCGATTGGGGTAGAAGCCCCCCAGGTATGCTGGTGCCTCACGAGGCGGGCATGGGGAGGCCCCTGCCGGGGAGGCCTCGGTGCTCATACCGGGCAGCCCTGGGGCCTGAAGTGGGTTCAGGGACTCTGGCAGCCTGTGGGGGTTGGCCAGACAGCCACGCATGGGCCCTCGTGAGAGTCGACTGGGCTGGAAAGAGGGGGAGAGACAGCGAGCGAGAGCCACAGGATGGTTTCAGCTCAAGTTAGATCCGGTGTGAGAGCGAGACGCAGAATTGCCTATGGCTTTTTCTAAGTGATTTTTGCTTCTCTCTGGCAGAATAAGAATTGACAAGTCCTATCTGGGTATTCAAAAATACTTAATTGAGCCAGGCTCAGCGGCTCAGCCTGTAATCCTGCTCTTTGGGAGGCTGAGGTGAGTGGATTGCCTGAGCCCGCGGGTTCGAGACCCGCCT
>NW_007249825.1:640803-667699 GCF_000164805.1 Carlito syrichta | reverse complement strand
GGTAGTGCACGCCTGTAGTTCCAGCTACTTGGAAGGCTGAGGCGAAAGGATTGCCGGAGCCCAGCAGGTCGAGGCTGCGGTGGCCGGGAGTGTGCCACTGCACTCCAATCTGGGCAGAGTAAGACTCCAACTCGAAAAAAAAAAAAAATACTTAATTGGAAAGACAATATGACAGCAAGATTACAACAATATGGAAGAAGTAATAAAAGCACTCATCTTGCCACCTTTACATTATAACTATTTGAGGGACAGAGTGCCTTTCAAACTTCCCAATCTTTATTTTTTATTTTTTAGAGACAGGGTCTTGCTCTGTTGACCAGGCTGAATGCAGTGGGGGTAGTCATGGCTGACTACAGCCTCAAACTCCTGGGCTCAGGTGATCCTCCTGCCTCAGCCTCCTGACTAGCTGGGACTACAGGTGTGTGCCACCATGCCCAGTTAATTTTTTTATTTTTTGTAGAGACAGGATCTTTCTATGTTGCCTAGGCTGGTCTTGAACCCTTGGGCTTAAGCAATCCTCTCACCTTAGCCTCCCAAAGTGCTGATATTACATGTGTGAGCCACTGCAGCTGGCACATTTTTAAAGACTACATTTAAAAAATCAACAGGCTTTTTGTTTTAGTTTTATCTCATACCAATCCATATTTGAATTTCCCTGGCTATCTCAGGAATGTTCTTTTACAGTGGACTTCTTGGAACCTAGTCCAAACAGGGCTTCCAGGTTTCTGTTTCCTAAACTTCTCTTTTTAACCTTTCTTCACAGAACATTTCAAATATTTCTGCAAGTAGAGAGAGCAGCAAAGGAACTCCTAGGTGATCATCTCTGAGCTTCAGTGATGGTCAACAATAACCACTTTTTTATTTTTATTTTTTATTTTTTGAGTTGGAGTCTCACTCTGTCACCCAGACTGGAGTACAGTGGCCGCTTCTGGCCACCGCAGCCTCAACCTGGTGGGCTCCAGCAATCCTTCTGCCTCAGCCTTCCAAGTAGCTGGAACTATAGGCGCATGCTACCATGCCCAGCTAATTTTTTTGATTTATTGTAGAGATGAGGTCTCACCAAGTTGCCCAGGCAGGTCTCGAACCCACGGGCTCAGGCCGTCCACTCACCTCAGCCTCCCAAAGCGCGGGATTACAGGCTGAGCCACCGAGCCCGGCTAACAATAACCACTTTATTTTTTTATTTTATTTATTTTTATCTTTATTTTTTTGAGTTGGAGTCTCACTCTGTCACCCAGACTAGAGCACAGTGGCCGCTCCCGGCCACCGCAGCCTCGACCTGCTGGGCTCCGGTGATCCTTCCACCTCAGCCTTCCAAGTAGCTTGGAACTACAGGCACACGCTACCACGCCCGGCTAATTTTTTGATTTATTGTAGAGATGAGGTCTCGCCAAGTTGCCCAGGTGGGTTGCGAACCCGCGGGCTCAGGCAATCCACTCACCTCAGACTCCCAAGGCATGGGATTACAGGCTGAGCCACCAAGCCTGGCTACAATAACCACTTTAAACATTGTTTTTAACTTTTCATTTTGAAGTGATTTCACACTCACAAAAAGCTGCAAAAATAGCACAAAGAATCTCCACATTTCCTTCACGGGTTCCCCAAATGTTGGCACTTACCACAGTCATCAGTTACAAAACCAGGAAGTCCACACTGCTACAAGACTGTGAACTCTTCTAGAGACCTTTTTCAGATGCATGTCATCCCACTAACTGGAGATGTGTTACACTTAGCAGTCACATCTCTGGTGTCATTTACTCTGGGACACTTTCTCAACCTCTCTTTGTCTTCCTGATTATGGCATTTTTTTTTTCTTTTGAATCAGAGTCTCACTCTCGTTGCCCAGGCTGGAGTGCAGCAGCACACTCACGGCCACCACAGCCTTGACCTGCTGGGCTCAGGCATTCCTTCCGCCTTAGCCTTCCAAGTAACTGGAGCTACAGGTGCATGCCACCACGCCTGGCTTGTTTTTGTGATTTATTGTAGAGACAAGGTCTCACCAAGTTGCCCAGGCTGGTCTTGAACCCCTGAGCTCAGGCAATCCTCTTGCCTCGGCCTCCCAAAGTACTGGGATTACAGACTGAGCCACTGTGCCCGGCCGGCAGAAATCTTACAGAAACACCATGCCTCTCTTGGCACACCCTTGTCAGAGATGTGATATCATCTGCTCAGTTATTGGTGATGTTAATGCTGACCACCTGCTGAGACGGTGTCATCTCTAGAGCTGTCTCCTGTAAAGTTACTATTTATCTCTTTTAACAAATACCTTGTGGGAAAGCACTTTGACGTTATGTGAATATCCTCTGTCTGATCATTAGTCCTAATATTAGCATCCTTTGATAATTTCTACTTGAAACAGTTATATTGTGGTGTTTGCCAAATGATAATATTCTATTCCTGTCATTTTTTCTATATATATTAACTAGAAGTTTACTGTAAGGAAAGGCATGCCCTTCTCCCCCATTTATTTATTTATGATAACACAGACTTAAGGATATTTGTTATGCTCCATGAGTTATCATCCGTTCCTACCATTATTTGTTTTGTTGCTGTGCAAATTGTCCCACATGTGGCTGTTTGGACCTCCTTTCCATTTGAGTTTAACAACTGCTTGTTTAATCTATACCCCTACCTACTCCTCTCTCCCAGGTTACTTTGGTCAAAACCTAGGAATCATGACTTTATCTGTAAATATTTCTATGTGTCTCTAGAAGATAGGGTTCTTTTTAAAAACATAGATAATACCATTTGTCACATCTAAATAAAAAGAACATTAAGTTTTAGTGTCATCAGATATGCAGTCATTGTTCACATTTCCCTGCTTGTCCTGTAAGTGTTATATGTTTATGATTTGTTTAAATCAGGCTCCACGTGGAGTCTTTGCGTTGTGATTGGTCAATCTGGTTCTTTTTTCTTTTTTTTTTTTGAGTCGGGGTCTTACCAAGTTGGCCAGTCTGGTCTTGAACACCTGGGCTCAGACAGTTCTCTCGCCTCTGCCCCCCAAAGTGCTTGGATTACAGGCTTGGGCCCCCATGCTCAGCCCCGATATGATTCTTTTTTTTTTTTTTTTTTGAGTTGGAGTCTCACTCTTTCGCCCAGACTGGAGGGCAGTGGCCGCTCCCGGCCACCGCAGCCTCGACCTGCTGGGCTCCAGCGATCCTTCCGCCTCAGCCTTCCAAGTAGCCAGAACTACAGGTGCGCGCTACCATGCCCGGCTGATTTTTTGATTTATTGTAGAGATGAGGTCTCCCCAAGTTGCCCAGGCGGGTCTCGAACCCGCGGGGGCTCAGGCAATCCACTCACCTCAGCCTCCCAAAGGCGTGGGATTACAGGCTGAGCCACCGAGCCCTGCCCGATATGATTCTTAAGTGTGTTTTGATCTCAATCCCCTCCTTCCCCCGTTCCCTTTTGTTTTTCTTGCAGCTTTTTGAAGAAGCAGCTGGGTTTTTTGTCCTGTAGTTTCCCAGGGCCTCGATGTTGTTGACTGGTCTCCAGTGGTGTTCCTTGACATGCTTCTTTGTTCTCTCTCTTCCTTGTTTTGGTGCTATGCTTAGGTGCTCAATCAGTGTCCAGGTCATTTTTATCCGACAAGATTACTTTATAGATGATGTTGTGTTCTTCCATCAGAAGATACAGAACGTCCAGTTGTCTCCTTTTGCGTTGTTAGCAGCCATTAATGATCATTAACGGCCTAACTCCATTAATTCTCGAAGGGTTGCAGAATGGTAACATTTGGATTCTGTCATTCCTTCTTCATTATTCTCTGGATATACAGGAATACTTCTTCTTATCGATTATTTGTTACCCTGAGGTTCCTGTTGGATGCACTAGGCAAATAAATGCTTGTGTCTTTCTTTCTATTTATAAGTTTTCTTTTTTGGGGTTGGAGTCTCACTCCGTCACCCAGGCTGGAGTGCAGTGCCACACTCAAAGCCATTGCAGCCACAACCTGCTGGGCTCAGGTGATCCTTCCGCCTCAGCCATCCAAGTAGCTGGAACTACAGGTGCATGCCACCCTGCCTAGATATGTTTTTGATTTACTGTAGAGATGAGGTCTGGCCAGGTTGCCGAGGCTGGTCTTGAACCCCTGGGATCAGGCAATCCTCTTGCCTCCGCCTCCCAAAGTACTGGGATTACAGGTGTGAGCCACCATGCCCAACTATTTATTAGTTTTCAAAGTGATGAGTTGATTCTCTAGCATTCTCCCAGGTGACAAATGAGGTTTAAAAATACATACAACATTATAAACCAACTTAAACATACGCGACCTGTTTCAGTTCATTGCAGTTATGTATTTATTTATTTATTTTTGAGTTGGAGTCTCACTCTGTCGCCCAGACTGGAGTGCAGTGGCCCCTCCCGGCCACCGCAGCCTCGACCTGCTGGGCTCCGGCGATCCTTCCACCTCAGCCTTCCGAGTAGCCGGAATTACAGGTATGCGCTACCACGCCCGGCTGATTTTTTGATTTATTGTAGAGATGGAGTCTCGCTGCCCAGGTGGGTCTCGAACCCGCAGGCTCAGGCAGTCCACTCACCTCAGCCTCCCAAAGATGCGGGATTACAGGCTGAGCCACCGAGCCCGGCTCATTGCAGTTATTGTCTTATTGATGTTCAAATTATTTCATCTTTGACCAGTAGGAGCTTCCTTAAGTTGGCATTCGAGTCCTTCTGACCTGACCCCAGTGGTCCCTGAGAAGTTCTTTATTCCTTGTTATTGTGTGCATACAATTAGTTGAGGCCAGAGTTATGTGGTTGTAAAAAAATTCACCAAGGCAGTTGCCTCTTGCAATGTGGTTATTAGATTTCCTGTCTTTTGTAACTTCATCCTGGGGCCTTTTGCAATGTTTGTAGATTATATTCTGGAGTCTCTTCCTTAAATTGTTTATCCAATTGATGTCGGCCTATTTGGGCCTTCTAGTTATGACAGAATGTTCCAGATCTACCCTGTGCATTTTTTTGCCCTAGCTTTGGAATTCACTGTCCTTCCAAAGAACCATGCTTAATTTTTAGTGGAAAATAGTGTTTAGAAATCATCATTGGTCAGGCTTGATGGCTCAGCCTGTAATCCCAGCACTTTGGGAGGCCAAGGTGAGTGGATTACCTGAGCCTGCGGGTTTGAGACCAACCTGGGCAACTTGGTGAGATCTCATCTCTACAATAAGTCAAACATTAGCTGGGCATGGTAGCACACATCTGTGGTTCCGGCTACTTGGAAGGTGAGATGGAAGGATCATCGGGGCTCAGGAGGTCGATGCTGGGGTAGCCATGAGTGTGCCACTGCACTCCAGCCTGAGCAATGGAGTGAGACTCCAACTAAAAAAAAAAAAAAAAATCATCATTAACCGTTCTCATTGCTATTGGTTTGGTCATCATTTCTAAGCCTGTCTAGTCAATAAGACTTAAAAAAATATATATTTTTAAACATGAAACACATCTTGAGTTCACACCGAAGTTTCTGATTGAGATTTAGGCCTTGGGTTTTTATTTAATCTCACCGATCTTATATCAGTATTTCCATGTCAGAAATCCTGGTTCTCAAGAATACCAACATAATTCAGTACACACACCAGTCTCCAAAGCATGATGCTCTGTGAAGGAAGCCCAGCACCACCACTTTTCATCCACCACCATTGATACTGACACAAGAGTTGTGGTTACGCTCCAAGTGTCCTGTGCTGTGATACTCACTAATGTGATTACTAAGTACTAAGTCCTTATACTGGTTAAGATTTCTTTTTTTGACAGTTTTTTTCCCCCTTATAACACACTCCTCTGGAGACTTGTGATCAAAATACTGGATTTTAAGTCTGCTGGGAATAATGAGTGATAGTCTTCCAACTGGGTTTCCTTTGAATGCATTTTACTTTTAACTTTTAGATAATTTTTTGAACATTTAAATTTATTTTATAGTTATGTAAAATATTTATGTAGTTCCAAAATAAAATCCACAAAGCAAGACATTCAAGGAAATCCACTGTCTGTTCTTTTTCCTCTATTCTGTTTCTCCCAGTCTCTCAGAGGTAGCTATTTTTATCAATGTTGTAGCTTATCTTTCCATTTAAAAAATATAAACAACTATGTATATGTTTATATCTCACTTACAGGATGAATTCGAAAGAATACATTCTTCAGATAATTTGTTATAGAGAGTGAGAAAAGCTAATGTCGAAATCTTAATTTAAAAATCAATATTTAAAATTATTTAAGCGAAAACCAGGCACTGTGGCGTGTGCCTATAGTTCCAGCTACTTGAAAGGCTGAGGCGGAAGGATCATCTGAGCCCAGAAGGTCGAGGCTGCGGTGGCCGTGAGCATGCCACTGCACTCCAGCCTAGGTGACAGAGTGAGACTCCAACTCAAAAATAAATAAAATAAAAAACTTTAAGCAGTATGATCGCAACCATCTCAAACACCCTCCTTCCCCCAAAGCAAAACCAAAAGCCTGCCACTGCCTGGAAAATGAGACCAGAGGGAACGGAATATGCAGAAGGCATTTGAATAGTTCCTCCTTGGGTGAGTCCATCCCCCACCTTTTTTTTTTGACATTTTTTATTTTCACGGTCAGCATCTTTAACATTCTGAAGGGGAAACTTCTCTTCCCACACCCCAAAGAAGAGCTTATGGGGTCCAGTGTATCCGGGTTTCTCATTTTCAGATACCAGGACAGTGATGTCTGGGAGAACTGGAGGTGTGTGAATTCCTTGGGGGGCGGTTACTGTGTCTGCCTGAGGTTTCTGTCACTATAGCTGGCTCCTCTGTTGTGAGCATCTGTGGCCCTGGAAGGCTAAGGACTTGTTTTCTCTGGCCGCTCTGAGCACTTGTGGCAAAGCTGTATGTTATTTACCTCCCACATTGTCAGTCTCCTGCACCCTCAAATGACATTTCTGTCTCTCCCTTTGGACAACTGAACGGCAATTGAGACATTTTTGGTTTCACAACTTGGGAAGGGGGATGTCTACTGCATCTAATGGGTGGAGACCAGGAATGCTGTTAAGCCCCCTACAATGCACAGCACAGCCCACCATCACAGAATGGCGTCTTCTGAGCACCCCCAGCATGCTGTTTTCCCAAAATGTTCATTAATGCCATTTGAGTCTCAGGATGTGAAGACATTTCAAAGCAGTATTTCAAAATAAGGTCATATGAAATGAACTGCATCTTATGCACAGGGTAATAATTCTCTGTCCCTGATTCTTTATTTTTAATGAAAAGTGCCTGTGAGCAGCTATCTTGCTGCTCAAGTGCCAGGCTGGGGCGAACCTGAAATTTTTCAAGCTGCTTTAATCAATAAAGTTATCACCAGTCATTTCCCTTGATAACTGCTTCTTCCCGAGACCCTGACTTGCTTCTTGCCGCTGCGGAATTTTCACCCTGTACCTGGAATGGATATAACGCCCCAAATCCAATTTCCATTTTAACCTTTCCTCAATAGCCTAGAAATAACAGATTGCTGGTATTACTCTAATAGATTGGAAATTCAAACCTCTTAGAGGTAACCAAGCCCTTTGTAGGATTCAGTCATAAGGCAAAGAATAACATACCTTAAAGGTTACTTCTAGAAATACCTAATTCTCGTGGCTTAAGCTTCGGAATCTGGGTGGTTTTATAGCTTCATACAAAATCCCAAATGATGTGACAGATCTGACAGTTTTTCATGATCATAAGACGTTCTGGTTGCAGGTAGTACAGGTTTAATGGAAGTCAGGGCTGTTCAAGCCAGAGAGCTTAGTTATTGTAAGTGTTGATATGTGACAGCAGAGGAACCTGGGCTGGAGGGACCCATTTCACAGGTGAGGGGCCTGAGGCCTAGAGAGGAAGGACCTTGAATACCCTGCATACCCCGTGTGCTAGGCATACCCAGGTGCTGTCACCTCCCCATCGAGTTCATGAAATCCTTATTCCAATCCCCTGTCATAGGTGCTTGAGGTTAAGACAGGATTTCTTAGTCTCGGCACTATTGACTTTGGAGGACATTCTGTGATGGTGGGCTGTGCTGTGCATTGTAGGGGGCTTAACAGCATTCCTGGTCTCCACCCATTAGATGCAGTAGACATCCCCCTTCCCAAGTTGTGAAACCAAAAATGTCTCTAGACCTTGCCACATGTGCCCTGGAAGAACCACAGCATTACGGGATTGATCTTGGAAAAGTCTAGTGTTGAACCCATGATCACTCTGCTGATAAGTGAAGCAGGGATCCAACCGTCATCTTTTAGTCCCCTCTGCACTCTTTCCTGTACCCTGATTCTCAAGGAGGGCCAGCGGCCTATCAGAATTTCTTTCTTTCTTTTTTTTTTTGAGTTGGAGTCTCACTCTGTCACCCAGCTGGAGTGTAGTGGCATGCTCCCGGCCACCGCAGCCTCGACCTGCTGGGCTCCGGCGATCCTTCCGCCTCAGCCTTCCATGTAGCTGGAACTACAGGCATGCGCTACCACGCCTGGCTAATTTTTTTGATTTACTGTAGAGACGTGGTCTTGCCAAGTTGCCCAGGTGGGTCTCGAACCCACGGACTGAGGCAATCCACTTACCTCAGCCTCCCAAAGTGGTGGGATTGTAGGCTGAGCCACCGAACCCGGCCCAGAATTTCTTAGGGTCTGTAAATGAAGTTAGAGAGGCATATTTAGTAGTATAATCTCATTTTTCCATTTTGAAAAATATTAAAATATATATTGTTGGCAGAATACAAACTGTAGAAAACAAGGTTAGACCAAATCTCCGGGAGGAGGGTAAACAGAAGATGTGATTTTCATGGCTCTTGGCCTCCATACGGCCTGTGACAAATGGGGGTGAGGCTTAAAAAGTGACCCTTTGGCCCTACCATTTTGTTCCCTGATTCTCAGGGCATTTGTCCTAACTATGGGTCTTTGGGAACAGTTTGGAGCCCTGGTAGGGAGCCTGTGGGTGAGGAATGAATGTCCACTTGGGACCAATCATTTCCCCCATGGCCAGCTTCCTCCTCCCTCAGGTATTTTCATCGAGGCCCTCTCCACCCCGTTGGCTGAGCCCTGATCCCCAGCTGTGCACATTTTCTTTGGGTGTCAATCTGAGGGTGACCCTGCTGAGCTCCTGACCGGTAATAGACCAGCATGCTAGACCAGCATTGGGAGAACAGGGGCCAGGAAAGGTCAGCGCTCCTGCAGACCTGATTGAATTGGACGTTCTGGCTGCAAACACCTGGGCCTTGGTCCTGTGCAGTGGGTTCAAAATTGATGGGTGTTTCAGGACCTTCTGGCTCTGAGGCTGTCTTTGTGATGTGCCCTGGTCATCAGGGACCTGCAAGACCTCATGGCTTAGTTTTCCTTAAGATACTTTCTCCATGCAACTTTTTTTTTCCCACCCACCCCTCCATGCAACTTTTTTTTTTGAGTTGTAGTCTCACTCTGTCGCCCAGACTGGAGTACAGTGTCCACTCCCAGCCACCACAGCCTCAACCTGCTGGGCTCCAGCGAGCCTTCCACCTCAGCCTTCCGAGTAGCCGGAATTACAGGCATGCACTACCACGCCCGGCTGATTTTTTGATTTATTGTAGAGTTGAGGTCTTGCTGCCCAGGTGGGTCTCGAACCCGCAGGCTCAGGCAATCCACTCACCTCAGCCTCCCAAAGGCGCGGGATTACAGGCTGAGCCACCGAGCCCGGCTCCATGCAACTTTTTAAGGTAGATTTTATTTTCTTCTCCTCAAAATACAAGTATTTAAAAAATCTGACTATGAAGTACAGTAACGCATTAAAGGGGACAGGAGAAATTCAGAAAAGTACAAGAAAAAATAAAAACCATTCATCAATTCCACCAACCTAGAACAACATAAATCATGCTTAATCTTTACATTTTTTGTGTCTACATATAAATTTTTAATTTTATTTTATGTATTTTTTTTGAGTTGGAATCTCACTCTGTCACCCAGACTGGAGTGCAGTGACACGCTCCCGGCCACCGCAGCCTTGACCTGCTAGTCTCCAGCGATCCTTCCTCCCTCGGCCTTCCAAGTAGCTGGAACTACAGGCTCGCTACCATGCCTGGCTAATTTTTGATTTATTGTAGAGATGAGGTCTCACCAAGTTGCCCTGGTGGGTCTCGAACCCATGGGCTCCCAAAGTGCTGGGATTACAGGCTGAGCCACCGAGCCTGACCAATTTTTTATTTTTTGAGTCAGAGTCTCACTCTGTCACCCTGACTGAATGGAGTTTCGTGGCATGTTCATAGCTCAGTACAGTCTCAAATTCTAGGGCTCAAGCAATCCTCCAGCCTCAGCACTTTTGAGAGGCCAAGGCAGGAGGATGCTTGAGTCCAGGAGTTCAAGACCAGTCTAGGCAACACAGCAAGACCTCCCCTCTACAAAAAATTTCAAAATTAGCTGAGTGTGGTAGCACATACCTACAGTCCCAACTATTCTGAACGCTGAGGCTGGAGGATTGCTTGAGCCCTAGAATTTGAGACTGTACTGAGCTATGAACATGCCACGAAACTCCATTCAGTCAGGGTGACAGAGTGAGACTCTGACTCAAAAAATAAAAAATTGGTCAGGCTCGGTGGCTCAGCCTGTAATCCCAGCACTTTGGGAGCCCAGTTTATATATACAGTTTTAACACAAAATTGGGATAATCCTGTATCTGTGATTTGAAACTTGAATTTTCCCCCCTTTATGTCCTACTGGGAACAATTTCCTTTGTGCTTATTCCAAGTGTTTTTACAAAGTAATTTTTTTGGCTGCATGGTATTCACATCATTTGGACCACCATAACATCTTTTCCATTCCCCTATTGTTGGACATTAGATTACTTTGAGATTTCCTCTTCTATATAACCCTGATGATCTTATGTGTACTTCCTCTTTACAGTTCTAATTATTTGCCAGAAATCTAGTGGTGGTGTTGTCAGAATGTGATGCACCTTGAGTATTTTTATTTCAGAAGCCCATGTCCATTCCCCATCCTTACCAGCTATGTATACGGGTGGCCATTTCCCCATATCCTTACAAACACCATTATTTCTTGCTTTTTTTCCTTTTTTTAAAAGATAACGTGATCTTTGAGTTTTACTGTGTTGGTTTTGTTCCTTAAGAATATGTCAGACCACAGTGGAACTCCCTTGGCAACGCAATGTCTCCAGGATTCTGAGGGAGCCTGGGTTCCTTTGGGTCCAGAGGCCAGAGGTCCAGGGCTGGTCCTGGAGTGAGCTGTCATCTCGAGGTCTCTCCCTGGGTGCCAGTGCTCCTTGGGGCTGCAGTACAGACTCTGAGACCGCCCCTCCTTCACCACTCAGCCTGCTGTTGTCTGCCCTGTGGCAGGAAGAAATACTCCTTCTGGAAAAGTCCTGAGATCACTAAAAATTTTGTGTTTGCACCCCAAATATCAATGCCTGTTAGACTAGGTTTTCTCCCGGCACTAGGGGTGGCAAAGAGACCACAGTAGGCAGACAGACGTTTAAGAGGGAAGAATGAATCTGCCTGTGAAACCAAATCAGAAAACCCACCTCCGCGACTGTGGTGCTCCTTCTGGCTCTGGGTTTCTGGGTTCTGGGGGATCTGACCCTTACAGTGTTGTGTCTGTCTCTCCCAACCGTGCTGCAGGCTGATAGGAAGTGAAGCCCAGGCCTGACAGGTAGAGTTTTTTTATTTCCCCTGACGGCGCACCTCTTGACCTCTATCTTCTTGCCAATGATTTTTTAAATCCTAAATGATTTGGCAATAATTGCTCCTCGTTGCATGATTATTGCCCTTCACCGATAGTAAATCTGGGAATCCCCCGGGGTCCCGAGCGCATTTTGGTATGCGGAGTCTGCAAGCTGGCCCAGACAGGCATCGCTGCTCCCTGGGCTCTGCCTGGGTGCAGCATGGGGCTGCAGTGCTGTTCTTAGAGGAGGGACCAGACTTCTCTGATCTATCTCGATGGGCCCAGCCACAAATATCCCAGCCCAGGTGGTCCTGAGAGTCTCTTTTCTGAGAGGGAAGCCTTTCTGCTGTCTGGTTGTGTGTGTGGGCACACACATTTCATTTTGCTTAGAAGCTTGAAGGGTGTCAGGCATGACATGTAATATTTGGAAGAACTGTTCCATTTCCAAGGAACTTTCTGGCAGAATGGCCACCAGAGCTTCAGGCAGCAGTGGACATGCTCCTAAGTTGGCATGCTGTGAATAGTCACAGCTGACCCCACATTTCCAGGACACTTCCTTGAGAATACCAGGGCTATGGCCAGTCAGCCACCTGAAGCCAGGAATCAAGCGAGTTGCCTGGGCATCCCTGGCTCTGCATGACCCTTGGACTCACCTGTGTGTATACAGTTGACGTTGGTGCTGGTCCCAGTTCTGGGAACACACAGTGCCGCAGGCTGTTTCCTCCTCGGTGACTTGATGATTGTTAAACAGCCAGGTGGTTTGATAGACACAAGAAACTCCTTTGGATTCAACAGTGTTTTCCCCAACATCGGTCATTCTTGAAAAAACAGTTCTGGCCGGGTGCAGTGAATCACGCTAGGAATCCTAAGCACTTTGGGAGGCCAAGACGGGAGAATTGCTTGAGCCTAGGAGTTTGAGACCAGCCTGGGAAATATTGTGAGATCTTGTCTCTACAAAAATAAAATAAAATAGTCAGGCGTGTTGACACACTCGTGTAGTCCCAGTCATTCAGGAGACTAAGGCGGGAGGATCTCCTGAGCCTAGGAGGTTAAGGCTATGGTGAGCTATGATCACTCTGCTGCACTCCAGCCTGGGTGACAGAGTAAGACCCTTCCTCAAAAAACTTAAAAAAAAATTCCAGTTTTTGCCATGTCTGGGTACATGCCACTATTACCTAAATAAATGTATTATACTGGGAACTTATAATAAATGTATTATACTTAGGATCACTACTGTAAATGGAATACCAGAATCTCTCACTTATCATAATAGATTAATCTAAAAATAAATGCCACATGATTCCATTAAAATGCATGTCCTGTTCTGCCTGGAGTCACATAATATGTCACCAATCGCATGACCCACTCTGGGAAGCATAGAATGGAGGCAGGAAATGAGTGGAAAGTATGACATGTAGAATATTCGCGAGGAAGACATGCAGTTTTATTTCAAGTACCTCATGCCTCGCAGAGGGCTGGTGGCTGCTCGTGGTTGGCAGAATTCTCAGCATTGCTGGGCTTTGGTCACCCCCGAGCTTTCCCCAGGGACCCCGTCCCCCATGGCTTCTTTGAGACAGGCAGGCCCCTCTGGCCTCAGCTTGCATGTGATACAGGACGAGCTGATGGTCAGAAGAGCTTATCCACAGCTCCCCGTGACTCCTCAGTTCTCTGAAGGCCTACCTAGCATGTTTCCAGGGACAGTTGCTTCAGGCTTTTTTGTGTGTGCTTTTCGGAATTCCTCACATGGCCCGCCCTTGTGAACGGTGGGCAAATGGGCAGTAGTGTCCCCTGCTGCAAATGTTCCCACCCCTCCCCTCTGTCTTCCAACCTGGTTGGCTCCTTTCATTCTTCAGATCCAAGCTTGAAACGTCACCTCCTCTGGAAAGCCTTCCCTAATCACCACCAAGCCTGCAGGTCAGGCCTGACAGCCCCCGTGCCTTTTCACAGACCCCGATGATGTGTTTGTGATGGTATCTGATTAACATGTATCTTCATCACTTGTCATGAGCTCCACAAGGCAGGAACCGTGTCTGTCCACTCACACTGTGTGGCCACTTGGCCACTGCCTGGGCTGGTACCTGGCCCACATGGGGCCCGCTACAAAGGTGCCAAGTAACTGGAGCAAAGAGTACTGTCATCAATCATGTGGACTGTCTCTGACATGCTTAGATTGGGAGTTTCCTCCACAAGACATTTTCTCATACTTGTTTTTCCTTTTCAACACACTTAGATAACTGAGTATGCAGGCCCTGTGCTAGATGCTTAACTTAATATGATTCTGTTTTGTTTTGTTTTTTTTTTGAGTTGGAGTCTCACTCTGTCACCCAGACTGGAGTGCAGTGGCCGCTCCCGGCCACCGCAGCCTCGACCTGCTGGGCTCCAGGGATCCTTCCACCTCAGCCTTCCGAGTAGCCGGAATTACAGGCATGCGCTACCACGCCCGGCTGATTTTTTTATTTACTGTAGAGATGAGGTCTCGCCGCCCAGGCGGATCTCGAACCCGCGGGCTCAGGCAGTCCACTCACCTCAGCCTCCCAAAGGCGCGGGATGACAGGCTGAGCCACCGAGCCCGACTAATATGATTCTGTTTAACTCCCATACCGATTATGCCATTTTACAGATTGAAGTGGAGGCTTGCCCAAGGTCACGTTGCAGGCAAACACCAGAGCTGGGATTCTGCCTTAGCTGCTCTGGTTCAGTCTGAGAGACTTGAGTCAGTCTGTCCGTTCTGCTGGTCACACAGGCCCCACCTCCCTCTCTGTGGCCCCCTTTGATGGAGAGCAAATTCCACGTAGACGTGTGTCTGCACTGTCATAGTCCAAATTGATGGGCCCGTGACCAGTAAGAGTCCCTCGGCTGTGAATGCTTCATGGTCGTTATTTTATTTTTTCTTTTTCTTCTTTTCTTTTCTTTTGGAGTCGGAGTCTGACTCGTCCCCCAGGCTGGAGTGCACGATCACGAAGACTGCAGTCTTGGCCCACTGGGCTCAGGCGATCCTTTTGCCTCAGCCGTCTAAGTACGGGAACTATGTGCCTGTTCCGCCACGCCCAGCTAGTTTTTTGATTTATTGTGGAGGTGAGGTCTCAATAAGTTGACCAGGCTGATCTCGAACCCCTGGCTCAGGCAGTCCTCTTGCTTCCGCCTTCCAAAGTTCAGTTTCTTAGGTTGTCTGGCCCCTTGACCAAGGAAATTCCTGATTGGCCTCGAGAGCACATCTGTAATCCGTCTGATATCCACAGTGCTAGCAAACCTTCACTTGCAGACCTTTTCCTGAAAATATTTTAAAGCTTCTAGTCAGATTTTTGAGGTAGGGAATGAGAACGATGACTTTTTCTACTTTAAAAATACTTGTGTTTACATTAAAAGTACGAATCAGTTGCCAGGTGTGGTGGCTCACGTCTGTAATCCCAGCACTTTGGGAAGCTGAGGTGAGAGGATTGCCTGAGCCCATGGGTTCGAGACCAGCCTGGGCAACTTGGCAAGACCTCATCTCTACAATACATCAAGTATGAATCAATTTTAGATATCATTAATGATACGCGTTAATACAAGAGGAGACCCACAAATGACGAAAGTTCTGGCAGCTTTGAACTGGACCGTAAGACTTCCTCTGTTCTTTTCTTTTTTGAGTTGGAGTCTCACCCTGTCTCCCAGACTGGAGTGCAGTGGCACGCTCCTGGCCACCGCAGCCTCGACCTGCTGGGCTCCTGCGATCCTTCTGCCTCAGCCTTCCAGGTAGCTGGAATCACAGGCCCGCGCTACCACGCCCGGCTAATTTTTTATTTATTGTAGAGATGAGGTCTTGCCCAGTTGCCCAGGCGGGTCTCGAACCCACGGGCTCAGACAATCCACTCACCTCAGCCTCCCAAAGTGCTGGAATTACAGGCAAGCCACCGAGCCCGGCTCCTCCGTTCTTTTCACTGGCGGCCAATGAGAAGTCTTGTTGATTGTGCCCCCTAAAGCCCATGCCTTAATTCAGAACACTGATCCACTCAGTAGGCATTTGTTGAGCATCAACTAAATGCCAGTTGTCAGCCCACAGTCCTTGCCTCTGCTCCCTTTTCTGGAAGAGGGAGACGAGAGGAGTCCATTGATAACAGTATGACACAGGCAACACGAGGGGGCAATCACAGAGTGCTCTGGGAAGACCGTGCATCCCAGCCCCAGGGACCGAGGAAGGGTCACCTGGACGGGGTCTTGAGGGACTGGGAGAATTTTGCCAGCAGGAGGGAGGGAAGCAGGAGATAGTCAGCACCACTTCTGGTGCTTTCCATTGCTTTGTGTAGATCCATATTTTCAGCTGGTGTGATTTCCCATTTGCCTGAAGGACTCCCTTCTACAATTCCTGTAGGGTAGCTTTGTTGGGAATGAACTTTGAGCTTTAGATATCTGGAATATTCTCATTTCCCCTTTGCTTTGAAACATATTTTTGCTGGATATAAACTCTAGGTGGACATTTTTTCTTTCAGTACATGTACTTTAAAGAGGATAACTCCATAGTCCTCTCACTTGTGTTGTTTCCAACAAGAAATCCAATATCTTATCTTTGCTTCTCTGTATATACCATGCCTTTTTTTTTTCTGGTTGTTTTTAAGATTTTTTTTTTTTATTTTTTGAGTTGGAGTCTCACTCTGTGGCCCAGACTGGAGTGCAGTGGCTGCTCCCGGCCACTGCAGCCTCGACCGGCTGGACTCCGGCGATCCTTCCGCCTCAGCCTTCCGAGTAGCTGGAATTACAGGCGCGCGCTACCATGCCCGGCTGATTTTTTATTTATTGTAGAGATGAGGGCTCACTAAGTTGCCCAGGTGGGTCTCGAACCCGCGGGCTCAGGCAATCCTGATTTTTTTTTTTGAGCTGGAGTCTCATTCCATCACCCAGGCTGGAGTACAGTGCCACACTCACGGCCACACCAGCGTCATCCCGCTGGGCTCCAGCGATCCTTCTGCCTCAGCCTTCCAAGTAGTTGGAACTACAAGTGCACGCTACCACACCTGGCTAATTTTTGATTTTATTGTAGAGACGAGGTCTCACCATGTTGCCTGGGCTGGTCTCAAACACCCGGGCTGAGGCAATCCTCTCGCCTCAACCTCCCCAAGTGCTGGGATTACAGGCTTGAGCTACCGTGCCCAGCCAAGATGTTTTTTTTTCTCGTTACTGGTTTTTAGCAATTTGCTTGTGATGTGGCTTGTTGCTTTCTTCATGTTTCTTGTGCTTGGTGTTCCACGGGGATCTTGGATTTGTGGATTTATCATTTTTGCTGAATTGGGAATTTTTCATATATTGTTCTTCAGATCTGTCTCCTGTCTTATCTCACTTTCAGGGACTTCAGTTCCATGTTTATCAGGCCACTTGAAGCTGTGCTGTAGCTCACTGATGCTCTGTCCCTTCTTTTTAAATTATTTTTTCTGTCTGTATTTCATTTTGGATCGTCTCTATCTCTATGTCTTCAGGTTCATTAATCTTATTTTCTGCAGTCTCTGCTCTGACATTAATCTCAGCCAGTGCATTTCGATCCCTGATGTTGCAGTTGTCATCTCTAGAAGCTTGATTTGGAGATTTTTATTCTCTCTTCCATTTCTCTACTTAACTTTTTGGCCATATGGAATACAGTTACAAGAACTGATTTAATGCTCTTGTCTGGTAATTTTCACATGTGTGTCAGTTCTGAGTCAGTCTTGATTGATTGATTTTTCTCCTCATATGTTTGATATTTTCCTTCTTTGCATGTCTGAGGTCTTTTTCTGTGGGATGCCAGACATTATCAATTTTGCCTTCTTTTTGAGTGCTGGCTATTTTTGTACACCCACAAATATTTTTAAGCTTTGTTCTGGGATACAGTTAAATTACTTGGAAACAGTTTGATCCTTTCAGATCTTGCTTTTAAGATTTTGGAGGCATCACCAGGGTAGGATTTAATCTTGGACTAGTTATTCCCCACTATTGAAGCAAGCCACTTCTGAGATACAACTCAGTACCCCGTGAATTGTGAGATTGACCAGTCTGACTGGTGGGAAACTATTCAATCCTGCGTGAGGTACAGGCAGTTTTCTCTGATTTTTTGGTGTGGCTTTTCCCCAGGCTTGGGCAGTTTTCTCCCCAACGTGTGCTAATCTGTGGCCTCTGAATACTTGAGGGGGTCTTTGGTGTCTCTCACCGCTCTCTCCATGCTTCCCTCTCCTCTCTGATGCTCCATCCTATGAACCTTTGCCATGTCGGCCTCCCCAGAGTCTTAGCTCTGTCTCCTCCTCAGAAGAGTCTTCTGAGCTCCACCGGGGTTTTCCTCTGTTATCAGTCAGCTCAGCTCGTCATAATAAAATACCACAGACTAGGAGGTTTAAGTGAGAGAAATTTATTTTCTCACAGCCTTGGAGGCTTGAAGTCTGAGGTTATGGTGCCGGCAAATTCAGTTTCTGGTGAGGGCCCCTCTGGCTTGTAGATGGCCGCCTTCTTACAAAGGTCTTTACATGGCCTTTCTTCTGCTTGTATGAGGAGAACATGCTCTGGTGTCTTTTCCTCTCATAAGGACACCAGACCTGTCAAACGAAGGCCCCACCCTTTTAACTTCATTTAAATTTAACTGCCTCCGCCTAGGTCCCGTCCCCAAGTACAGTCACATTGAGGGTTAGGCAAATTTGAATTTGGTGGGGACACATATGAATTTGCGGGGTCCATAACACCCTCCCTGCATCACAGTCTGGAAACTCTGAAGGCAGTGAGTTGAGGGCAATTGCAGGGTTCACCTCGTTTGTTTCCAGTATCTTGAAAACTGTTATCTCAGAGTTTGTCTGGTTTTCTAGTTGTTTCAGGTGGGAGAATATATTCCAAAGGCTGTTTTTAAAAATTGTTTTAGTTGGAGTCTCACTCTGTGACCTGCTGGGCTCAGGTGACCCTTCCACCTCAGACTTCCAAGTAACTGGAACTACAGGCACGCGCCACCATGCCTGGCTAATTTTTTTTATTTGTTGTAGAGATGAGGTCTTGCCAAGTTGCCCAGGCTGGTCTCGAACCCGTGGGCTCAGGCAGTCCTCTCACCTCGGTCTCCCAAAGTGTTGGGATTACAGCCATAAGCCTCTGCACCCAACCAGAGGCTGCTTTTTGAAATTATTTCCAGGATGTGAGCATTGTGTTTGTGTGTGTGTGATTTTGATTTTCATAGGCAAAACGTTCACTATTGAAGGCAAAACCTATATGAAGCAACACTTTACAAAGATTCGCCAGAGAGTTGCTTAGTTTTTACAGAACCTAGGATTGGCAAATCAGTTGGTTACAGAGTCTCTGGGATCAGGTAAAATGTAGCCTGTGTTCCAGCCAAGGCCTGCAGCCTCAGCCTCCTCCCACGTCCTTGGGGCACCAAATCACTTTGACATCTACTGATTGATTTCAAATTGCACAAATATATACCGTTCAGAGCTGTGGCCCAGGGGGGCAGTGTGAGATATATTCAAGGTGGGTTGACTTTTAATCAATACGATGACAATATTATCTTGTTTAATTTGTATGATGCTGGTTTTAAACATCAAATCAAGCAGTTTATTATGTCAAAAAAAGATGAAGGAGCACAGGAATAAAATTCTCCCGACATCACTTCTGTGCGTATTTCACTGCCGTGACAGGCCATCATGATTGGGGATGATATCGTGGGTGACGTCGGCGGTGCCCAGCGGTGTGGAATGAGAGCCCTGCAGGTGCGGACTGGAAAGTTCAGGTCAGTGACCGGCCGGGTTCCTTTGCCCCCTTCCATCACGGGGCAATTACAGACTTTTCTTGCGTTTCCTTCTGAAGTGAAGAGCCAGGGGTGGGCATTTGCTGTCTTTTATGTAACTGACCTCTGAGGATGAGGGTGGCTGGTCTTTTTGTAGCAGAAGGTGATAAGGGGCAGTGACTTAGACGTAGGGTCTGAGTTTTTTGTTTCTGAGTTGGAGTCTCACTCTGTTGCCCAGGCTGGAGTGCACTGGCCCGATCACGGCCACCCCAGCCTCAACCTGCTAGGCGCAGGTGATCCTTTCGCCTCAGCCTTCTGGAAGGCTGGAACCACAGGGGCACACCACCACGCTCAGCTATTTATTTATTTATTTATTTATTATAGCGATGAGGTCTTGCCAAGTTGCCTAGGCTGGTCTCAAACCTCTGGGCTCAGGCAGTCCTCTAGCTCAGCCTCCCTACGTGCTATGATTACAGGCGTGAGCTACCACGCCTCGCCGGGTCTGAGTTTTGAAATGGTGTGTAGTGTAGAGATAAGTAAGCAAAAGCCCTGAGTTGGGCCAAATTCACACCGTGTTGCGTTCAGCAATTCGGTCAGACCCTTTGCTGTGGTGACGTTTACAGCCTGTGGGCACTCATTCCTCTGGTCAGCATTCCCTGCCCCTTGTCCATCTGCTTCATGCTGAAACACAACCTGGAGACGACACGTGGTTGGTTGGTCAGAGACGCTCCAGAATGGAGCCTCCATTCTGAGAAGAAGCTGGGGTTTTATCTGTTGGGTCAGAAGTTTGCCTGGTCTCGAGGCACCAGTGGGCAGCTGGTGGGTGTTGGGAACCTGGCATGTGGAGGTGCCCTGTGGTGACCGGGCTCTGGCTCTCTAGCGTTGAGGATGTCTTAGGTATCAGGTTGTTGTCTCACCGTATTCCAGATGTTCTCGATTGTGGCTATTCAGAGAAAGTCCAGTTCTGCGGATGCTGGAAAGACTTGGTTAGAACATGGTTGCCAGGGGCACTTGGATTTGAGCGGGGCGAGTCCAGTTACATTTGAGTGATCTGCTCAGACAGAATTCAAGAAGACCAATGAGAGGGTCTGACTCTTGCTCTGAGGTCTGTCTCCTGTGTGAGGACCCGAGGGACCTCTGGTTTGGGGGCCCTGGGTAGCTGAGCACAGGCGAGTGAGGAAGTCTCTGCACAAGTGGGTCCAGGGTCAGGAAGCCTGTGCTTCCAGCCACCTCCCGGACCCTCCCAGGTTTGGAGGCCCCTGGGAAGCCCCTGACATCCCTGGAATGTGTCCCTTCTTTCTTCCCTAGGCCCTCAGAGGAGGGTTTCCTGGCTCCCCTCCGTTGTCTGGCCTAAGGGGGCAAGGGAGACCCCACTCTCCAGTGCAGAAACATTCTTTCCAAGAGGCCAGCCAGGTGCTCTGAGGCTCCCAGTCCCTCATTTGCCCCCCAAGTTGCAGAGCTGGTTCTCGCCACCCTTCAGTTGTACTGCCCTGTGTCACCCAGTACTGTCCTGTGTCACCACTGTACTGCCCTGGTGTCACCCAGCGGAAGCCCAGCCTGGAGCGTGTGCAGTGTGCCTCAGTGGCCGATGAGCATGGGAGTGATGCCTCCTTATTTGGAAATGCAGAGGTGTGACCTGGCCAAAGGTGGTGACCGAGAATTGTGTGGTTTTGTGCACAGGGCTTCTGCTTCCTTGGGGGAGAAACATGTTGTCTTTCTTGAATGCTGCCCTGGCTAGGGTCTTTCTGGCCAGCCTACACCAGGTGTCCCTGTAAGCTGAGAGTGGGCCTCTACCGAAGGTCCTGAGAAGGAGCAGGTGGGCATGGGGGAGGTGGTACCCACCCTATGCCACCAAGGGCTGTCACTCGCCAGAGTCCAGGTATCTGTATGGTGTGCAAGATGTGAGGTGGAGTTCCATGGTGCCATCTCCCGGAGAGACCAACTCCATCAGCCATTTGCCGAATTTATCTTTGTAGAGAAACTTACTACTGATATTTTGGTCTTTTTACAAAAACGGGACGATGCTATCTTGTAACCTGCTTTCTTCCCGAACACTTCTCTCCACGAGCATCTGTATAATGTTGAACACCCAACGAGATGCAGTGTGTCAGAACTCATTTAGCGCCCAGTGCACAGCAAGCCCTTGACAAATGGTCCGGGGTGGGATGGCACTCCCCACTGCCGCCAGTCATTTCCATCTAGTTGCCAGGTACGGAGTCACCTGCCCTGGCTTGAGAGGATGGGCCTTGGCCTGTTTGTTCCTGAGGGTATTTAGGTTTCAGATTTTTTGATTTGTTAGTGAGGACTCACATCTGCCTTTGGAAGCAGGCAAGAGAAGGAAGAGTCTTGGTTGAGCTAAGGTAGGGACTGTGGCAACTGGGAGGAGGCCCCATGGGCAGAAAAGGAGGTGGCGCTCTGTGCGTGTTAAGGGCATGGGCGACCTCTCTGCCTCTGGCGTCTCTGGCTGTGCTGACTGACATGGTAGACACGGCTGCCAGTGGCAACTGGTCATTGAAATGCGGCCAGCCCAGACTAAGACGTGCAGAAGTGCAAAAGACGTCGGATTTCAGAGACGGTGGGGAGAGAAACTTGTAAAAGAGCTCATGAGTCACTTTTTTACGTGTTGATTTGCTGATGTCATGTGTTAATTTCACCTGTTTGTTTTGGTTTTTGTTGATGTGACTACTAGAAAATGTAACCTGACCTCTGCTGGGGCTTTGGTGGGCCCTGGAGCCGGAGGCCACCCTCGCTCTGCACTGCCCCCTTCTTCCTCCAGATGGCACTCTCGGTGCATTAGACGCACCTGGGTGTGGGGCACTGGCCGAGCTAGGCGCCGGGGTGGGTGCCGTGCTGCGGCTGGAAATCCCTGCGTGGTGCTCCCTGTGGCTGCGTGACCGACAGGGGCCAGCAAACAGCCTCTGGAGTCAGCTGGGCCCCCTGCGACTGGCTAGAGTTCCTCCCCTCTGGGAGATGCTTCCATCCAGCTTATCCTTCCAGGGCTGTCCCCATCTCCCCAGCTGCCTCTGGGAACGGGCAGACTGGTATAGAGGTCCGCATGGCCCCCGTCTGTGCCAGACATGAGCCCCCCAAGAGCAGGAGCTGTGTCCTTGCCCCGGTGCTGGGCCTCCTCCCCGTGGGCTCTCGGGAGCCAGTGGATACTGTATACATCAGCTGGGCATTGGAAGGCTGCCTTGGCCCTCTATCAGTGGCCTTGGTCCAGCCTGGGATGAATTGGGAGAGTAGAGGGGGAGGGGGATGGTCTCGCCATGGGGCACAGGTGGCAGAGAGCCATGCAGTGGGGGACTGCACTCACATCTGGTTTGATGCCAGGGCAGGGCTGGGGAGGCAGAGCCAAGCGCCGGTGAGGGCTGGGCTAGCCCGCAGGCAGGGGATAGTCCTGCCAGTCTCTGGTACCAGGAGGGGAGGGAAGCCGGAGGGGACTGATGTTAGGGCCGAGGGCCTCCCATTGGCCCTGCTGTAGGATGCCCCCTCCACGTTTTCTAGTTTTGGGTATGCACGCATGCACGCACACACACGTGATGGTTCAGAAGTCCGAGAGGCATGGGTGTTGCTGGAAAGTGCGGGATTTGGACTGTCTCACTGGCTATGCGATCTCCCTGTCACCTTGGACTTATCCATGCCTCTTGCTTCTTTCTGCTTTTCTCACAAAATGGCCCAAAGAAAAGAGAACGACGCCTCAGCTGGGAGATGGTTAGGTGGCCTGAGCTGCCCAGGGCCTGGCCCCCAGGCAGGAAGGACCTGGAGCACTGCCCAGCGGGGCTGCCCCAGAGTCACGGACGGAGAAGCACAAAGCCTGCTCCTCATGCCTGCCGTTTTGGAAGTCCAGCCTCGCCAGGGCGCAGCCCTTACCTGGCTGGCAGGTAAAGGCCTTTGGGCGTCCTCCCATCTGTCGGGTTCGCAGCCTGTCTGGTGTGCTAGACGTACTGGCAGATCCTACGAGCCTGAGGCCAGGAGGCCGCTGCTCCTCCCCTGGTCTCTTCAAGGTCCCACCTGACAGCAGAGCGTTCCTGCCGCCCAGGCCCTGGACAAGAGTTTCCTCCACAGGGCACTCCCTGCTCATGAGTGGCTAATCCTCATGGTTCCAAGTGAGTCCTGAGGCCCAGAGGGTGCTGGGCCCTACTGTGAGGGACCTTTCCAGATGAGATGGCCAGAGCCTTGCCCAAGGCCACCTGGTGAGGTTTCGCAGCGGCCGGACAGGAGCCTGGCCGCCCCTGCCCTCTGGGTGGGTGCTCTGCTTTCGCTTTCTCCCACCTGGACATCCTGCCCTTGTGGATAAACTTTGCAGCAGAGAGGCGGCACCTTCAGGGCCCCAGCCTCCCTCCAGAGCCCACCCAAGGCTCTGTGGTTGAAGGCCTTGGGCTCTGCTGAGTCCGCCCCTTCCTGACCTGCTTCTTCCCTGGGGCTACGGCTGGGTCTGCACCCCGGGCCCTCCCATCCAGGCAAATACACAGAAGGAACATTCTGCCCGGTTCCAAGGGGGCCTCTCCCCCATCCCCAGCGGTAGAGAAGCAGCTGTCAGCACGTCTGAAACAGACCCTGGTGACCTCTTTCTGTCGCCACCCAACCCCTTCCTCCCAGGGATGTGCCAGAAACCGCACAATGTCACCCCTCACTCTCCGTATCGTTCTGTGCCACTCTGCACACCACGGCACCCTGTTTCTTAAGACCAATTCGAGGGCGTCACTGCTGGAAAAGCTTCTACACTAGTCATGGCATTACTGGGTAAATAAAACAGCTACTCAGATCTCTGATTATTTATTCAAGGTCGGAAGATGTTTTCTGGGCCCGAACATTATTGGCAGTTTGTCCTTCGGAGAGGGAACGTTCCAGGACCTGGGATTCCAGGTGTCCGGCAAGGCTCCTTCTGGCGGGCATAGGTGCCTCTTTTGCTCCTGAACTTGGCTGGGGCCTGGGGCCTGCAGGGGCCAGCTGCCGAGCTGGAATCCAGCCTTGCACAAGGCTGGAAGGTGAGGGTTGCAGAGCATACGGTGGACCCAGACCAGGTTGGGAGGGGAATGTCCCTGCCCGATGGACTTGGAAACAGCTGTGGTCCAAGCGACACCCTTTGACGGGGTCTTCCAAGACTTGGCCACGACTGACCCCAAAGTGTTTCTTGTAAGCAGAGGCTCTGGGTTCTCTTTGGAAAAGAGTTTTCTCCAGTGCCACACGGAGTTTGAGGGAAGTAAATGAACCTGGTGTTAACTTTTCAGCAGTCACATATGTCACAGTGCGTGGCTAGCTAGGGGAGTCCAGTTCCTCCCAGCCCCAGGCAAGTGCTAACCTATTTTCTGTCACATTTACTTTCTTTTTTTTTTTTGAGTTGGAGTCTCACTCTGTCGCCCAGACTGGAGTGCAGTGTCCGCTCCCGGCCACCGCTGCCTCGACCTGCTGGGCTCCGGCGATCCTTCCGCCTCAGCCTTCTGAGTAGCCGGAACTACAGGCACGCGGTACCACGCCTGGCTAATTTTTTTTTGATTTGTTGTAGAGATGAGGTCTCCAAAGTTGCCCAGGCGGGTCTCGAACCCGCGGGCTCAGGCAGTCCACTCACCTCGGCCTCCCAAAGTGCGGGATGACAGGCTGCGCCACCGAGCCCGGCTACATTTACTTTCATTAAAAATATTCAGACTTTTTTATTATGATAAAATATATCTAACAAAAATATGCCTTAAAAATTGTGATGGGAACAGAATTTTTGAGTGCGTAGTTCAACAAAGAACAATGCAGAGGCCCCTCAGTTAAGAACTAGGAGGTTGTGCCCTGCCGGGAAGACCCACCACCGACACCCCCAGTCCTCCAGGGTTGGCCCGATCCCCACGGGCATGGTCGTGCCTTAGTGAGCTCCCTTGTGGTCTACCTCCCTCCACAGCAGGGCTGGGTCTTCCTGCTCTGAGCTGTGTCTCAGTGGAATCACGTGTCCCGCCGAGCTGTGGCTCCTTCGTCCTGGTGACCATGTCCTTGTGGTTGGGATACCCTCTCTCGGCCCCTGCCTTGACGGGGACCTCTGGGTGGGTCCTGGCTTGGCTGTTCTGCACAGGCTGCTGGGGACGTGGTGGTCTGTGTCTCCTGGTGGTCGTGCTGGCTCCCAGAGGACGCGCGTGTTCAACTTGGCCAGATGGTGTCGCTGTCACCCCCGTCCTGGCCCCCACTCGGCTGTTCTGAGAGGGGAGGCCTGTGTTCCTCCCCTCTCAGAACAGCCGAGTGGTGGCCAGGACCGGGTCTTTAGGGTCCTGGGGTCCTCGGGACTGTCAGCACCTGGCGGTGCAGTTCATGCGGACCCTGGGCCTCAGGAGAGATGGCGGAGGAGACCCCAGGGGCCCGAGGAGATAGAGGCGAGGGGACCTGTGATGAAGTAGGGGGACACGCTCGGCCCAGAAGGTGAAGGGGGGCGTCTCCAGGGGCGGGCACACCATCTGGGCCCCATGGCTTCGTCTAGGGGGGCAGTCAGCCTCCTCCCCACCCGCACTGCTTCCTGCCCCCTGATTGGCCAGGGGCTGGAGACAGTTAACACTGCAGCACTTGGGGCCTGACCCTCACTGCTGTTCTTGGTCCCTGGCCAAGGCTGCTTCGTGTCCAGGGTGAGAGGGGAAAGGTCTTCACAGCTGTGAACGCCCTGCTGGGCTTGTTGCCTCCTGTGGAGAAACTGGTGGACTCCGGGTTGAACAAGGGGTCCCAGGTGGAGGCTGAGGGTCAGCTCAGGAGACAGGCTGCCCATAGGCAGCCTCCAAACCCCCAATAATTTGCCTCTTGGGAGCCTGCAGGTAACGGGTCCTGGAAGGCTCTGGAGTGTGGGCTGAGGGCTGAGACGGGTCGGCAGGGTGCTTCCTTCCCATTGGTACGTCCCAGAAGCCGCTCGGCAAACATCACAGGGTGTGTGCTCTGGGGCTGTGATCACGTTTGCGCTTCACCCCCTCATGACGCCCCCGGGAGAGTTGCTCAGCGGAAGATGACAGGGCAGGAAGCCACAGAATGTGCCTCACGGAGGGCAGCCCAGGCACTGGGACCGGGACGGGTGCCTACAGGTGACGTCAGCTCACCTGAACCTTACAGCAGCCTGGGGGAGTGGGCTTCTTTTAACCCCCATGTTATAGGTGGGGAAATGGAAACAGAGAGGCAGAGTAACTTGCCCAAGGCCACACAGCTCACCAGTGTGGAGTCGGCACTCAAACCCAGCTCTCCAAGGCCTGTGCCCGAACACGCTCACACCGGCCCCCTGGTTAGCCAAGTCTCACTGGAGCTCTGAGCAGGGGCCAGGCCTCTCTCAACAAGAGTGGCCGGGCTGGGGGCTCACAGGACCTCCCCGCCTTGTCCTCCTCCACACACATAGGATCCCGCACTTGGCCCTGCTGATGAGCTGGACTTAAGCAGGGCCTGGCCTGGGGGACTCCTGAACCAGGGCAGGCCCTGAAGGCGGTCATTTGAGCACACGCAGCTCACCTGGGGAGGTGCTAGGTGCCAGGCTGGAAGTCCCATCGTGGCTGCCTTTGTGGTTGAAGCCCACTGCACCCGAGCCCTTCCTTCCTCTCCAGTGTGTATGTGGTGAGGGCTGGGGGTGCCAGGCAAGTCTGGAC